>NC_051176.1:46663751-46963751 GCF_013339695.2 Rhipicephalus sanguineus
CCAATGAAATATTTATTGCCAAGTGCGCAACAGAATTATTGTTGACGAAATAATCCCTCAACGTATTCGATAGAAATGAGTCAATGATATTTTATTGCAAACTGCTCAACAGAAATGTTGTTGACGAAGTATTAGCAAGTCAATGAGTATTGCGGAATCATTGATAATCAATAAAGTCAATAATTCGATCATACTCCGGCAATGGAAAATCAACAGTCATTTTCATAAGGGTGAGCTGACCAAATCCACTTCAACAATCGAAAAGAACGAAAATGAAAATCACTTTCGTTCAATTAGAATTGTAAATTTCTTTTCATGAATACAACTTCACGCCAGGGTTTTTTTTTCTGTTAGCAATTCAGAAGTACACTGCCTGATAGGCCTGGTCAAAAACGTTTTCTACGAACCCTCGTTCAACAAAGATGCCCCGAACTGTTTAGAGATCATACCGAAGATCAAAAACACGTAAGCTCCGCTCGACTGGCTTCTCATCTTTTCAATTATTCACGACACGCGCGCGCCGATGGCCCCATCAACGCCTCGCGAACTACCGATGAGCGGAGGAAGAAAAGCAAAGCGAGTGACTGCGAGATGTCGCGACCGCCGGGCGACACGTCGTAAGTGTCCTCAGCAACTGTTCGCAAGAGACGATGCACCGCTACGTTTTGTCGCCCTGTCGCCTAGCTGGGTAACGGCCAAGTGTAAACGGATAAGCGGGATGGCGAAGAGTAAGAAAATGATGGCAAAAAGGGAAGACTGGGGAGAGACCGGGTGACGTTCGTCCCAGCACGGGCGCGACAATGTGGCGCCTCATCTTCACCCCGCGCCATCTTTTTCTTCGGTTCGGAAAACCCTCTGCTCGTGCTGGCGTCTTCCGTCCCCTACTTGTTCGCCTCAGTCGTCCTTGTCGGTGAAGTATCGCTTCCGTTGTAATCAACGACGCGTACTCTGAGAACAATGAGATAGAAGCGGTGGAGAGAAGGGGGAATGAGGGAACCGAGACTCTGTGAAAGCAAACGACGAGAAGAACAGAGGCGAGGATGTTGGGAGGTGCATCTCGAGTGTTTCTTCTAGAAACAACGAAGAGCCGTGAAGTGATCGTTTCGAGAGGATAAAAGAAGAAAGCGATGCATGCTAGAACGATGATAGTAGAAACAGGATACAGTAAGAGTGAAGCAAAAAAGAAACGCCCCGATGGAGTAGACGTTTCACCTGCACCGCCTCTTCGCGTTTGAATAACACGCCCGAAGCTAGAGTATAAAGAACTTCACCGCCTCTCAAAATCTGACTATCGAAATGGCACTGTAAGGGCGAGTGTGAAGGGATAGGTTGATTCAGGAGTCACAGCATCGACAGAGATTCTGAAAATAGAAGTTAGTGGCGGATCAATAAAAGCTGTCTGACGGGAGCATGCTTGTTGTAAGTATATAGACTACGGCGTCGGTTGTATTTTATTTTTTTTTTACTTTTCAGCATATATATTATATATATATATATATATATATATAATATATAATATATATATATATATATATATATATATATATATATATATATATATATATATATATTCTTTTGCCGCCTCATAAGGAGTTGGTGTTAGCAGCTTCAGCAGTCCCTATCGTTGCCGATAACTGAAATCACAAATGGGGGGAAAATAAAATGAAAAAAGCTTGAGCAAATTGAGAAGTTGGTGCTTTTGTTTCGCAGTGGTAATTCTTTTTCAAAAAGTTTACCTTCATTTCTTCGTCCTATGCAATTTATCGCGCTTGTATATAAGCGTGGTCATTGTCAAAAATATCAAAGGAATAAGCGCCCGAAGAAGTGAAGGCTAAAAACCATCCGAGAGTGTCCATATAATTGCTATTGCAGCAAAAGGCACTCTTTTATGTTGGCTTTGTTGCAAAAAAATAGGGGTGTACGAATATCAAATTTTTCGAATACGAATCGAATACGAATATCCACCTTCGAATATCGAATCGAATATCGAATATCAAAGAAAAATGCCTCCACAGTAACAATATTTTATTTAACATGTAGCTATTTGAAAAAAAAAAACATTACCAGCCTGACTGGCAGCACAACATACACTGCTATCTCCAGAACACAATGTCCAGGCTAGCACAATGCACATCACAACACAAGCAAATATCACGGCACAATGAAAGTAATGACTAGATGTTATCATGAAGAAATATGAGTTGCTCCACATGATCAGGCAGCAGGCACTCCCTTCTAACAGACACACCCCCACCCCCCCCCCCCTGCCACTGAAAAGGCACGCTCGCTTGGACATAAGTGGCTGCATAGGGAGGTACATGGGGCAAAGCTTTGCCAGACTGGGGTATCTGAAGGCGCCTACAGTTGCCACCAGTCACGTGGGTCAACTATCTTCAAAGTGGTCCCGCATAGTGAACGAGTGGTGGGCGGCACGTTACGGCCGCATAATATTGAAAATGTACGGTTACATGATCGCCAAACAGCGTTGCACGTCGGAGATGCACCAGCAATAAATCATACGTATTGGGGTGCTCGTCGCAGGCAATTATCGTGCCTCCGTGTTCTTACGATGTTTATCGCTCCTCTCGGCAACGTTTTTAGCTATACGAACGCAGCAGAAATGTGGAAGAGGAGTTATTTTATGCATGTTAATCAAATCGCATATTCGAATTTTTCGATTATTCAAAGTTATCGAATATTCGAAACTTTTCGAATACACGATCTTCGAATCGAATACGAATATTTTGAGTGTAATATTCGACGAATATTCGAAACTTTCGAATATTCGCACACCCCTACAAAAAAACAATGCTCGGCGCGCCCTCCTTCGCCGTACCACTTACATTTCTGTCTCGCTAGTATGCTGTGGGTGAATAGAATCCAACAAGGACAGAGCCATGTTGAATTCCTTGGTTCCAAATAACTATTTTTCCTTAATAGAGCCATACGCCTAGAAAACATAACATTTCTGTAGATTAAAAAATAGGTAGAAAGAGAAAATACAAAGTTCTGACAGTGGACAAAAGTTGATCATGATAGAGCCTCGGCAACAATTTGCGGGGGGTTCAGATCTGCCTGAAAAGCTTGGCGCCTGTTAAGAATGCCGATATGTTAGAAGAAAAGCTAGTCGCCGACGCGCGATGCACACAACATCATATAATACATATGCCAAAATGTCTGCAAAATAACAAGTGTTTCAGAGATAGAATGCTTACAGAACAGCCGCGCATTCATTCTGCTTAGACTACCCATAACATTTAACTACTAATAAAAAAATAGACTAACCGGAATATACATACGTCCATATAGGTCTTAACAATCACTGGCCTGCTTTCTGTACATTTTTTCGAACAACGATGTGGACACGACAGAAAGCTAGAATTCTGACGCTACTGCAATGATGAAAGCTTAAAAGAACAGAAAATACAGGAAAAGCATTACGTCGAACCAAATACATGATGTAA
Source organism: Rhipicephalus sanguineus (assembly GCF_013339695.2). Lineage (NCBI taxonomy): Eukaryota > Metazoa > Arthropoda > Arachnida > Ixodida > Ixodidae > Rhipicephalus > Rhipicephalus sanguineus. Next base: position 46,667,216 of record NC_051176.1, read on the forward strand.
AGGATCATATCCTTGCCCTTACGCAAGAAATAAAAAAAACAACTGCAAACATAAAGCGCATGTTTTTCACTCAGGAGGTAAATAAAACCAGACCAAGGGAACATGGTAGACGACACGTGTCGCCCTACTCTTTCGATGTTTGTTCCGTCTTGCAGCCCAGGAAATGTCTTTCGCAAAAGAGTAATCCAGTCCGACAAGTCCCGAAACATCAAACACTGCGAAGGCATACACGGCCTGTGTATTGTTTCTTTCGTCGTGTAGACAATTTGTTTTCCTTCGCTACTTCGAAATGTGTTCTTCAGAAAGTTAATCTCGTCCTTTCGAGATGTCTCCCTATGTCCACTGTAGGAAGGCAGAGAGCAAAGAAAAAAAAAAAACAGTGCTCAGTGAACGACCAGTACATGCCCTTATTCTTCCTGCAATAAGTAAGACAAATTTTATACCGGTGTCCTGCCTCAAAAATACTGCAGTGTTCGAATGAGGAACGCGGCCCCAGGGCTGCCATCTTTCATCAAGGAACATTGCAGCTTCTTGAAGGGAGCGAAATTACCTCCGGTAGATTTCAAGCGCGTGTATCTTTTAAATGCGAAGCATTTCTTAGCGAACTTCTGCGACTTTGAGCGTATCTATCTATCTATCTATCTATCTATCTATCTATCTATCTATCTATCTATCTATCTATCTATCTATCTATCTATCTATCTATCTATCTATCTATCTATCTATCTATCTATCTATCTATCTATCTATCTATCTATCTATCTAGCCGCCTACGACTTTGTGCTCTCCTGGTCGCTTGGCTCATCGAATGTGCACCAAAATTGGTATGGCGTACTTGACTGTATGACAAACATAAATGACAAGTCATACATGAAAATCATGACACGCATGTCATGTACAGCATGATTTACATGCAACGCTCATGGTGCGCTGGCGGCCGTTTCGCTAGTTTGATATACACAAAGATTGGTATCTTGCGACGTGACTGTGTGACGAACATAAATAACACGAGTTAACATGACAATCATGACACGCATGTCATGCACAGCATGACTTACGTGCCACGCTCATGGTGCGCTGGCGGCCGTTTCGCTAGCTTTATATACACCAAAATTGGTATCTTGCGATGTGACCGTGTAACGAACATAAATAACACGAGATAACATGAAAATCATGACACGCATGTCATGTATAGCATGACTTACGTGGCACGCTCATGGGGCGCTGGCGGCAGTTTCGCTAGCTTGATCTACCCCGAAATTGGTATTGCCGACGTGACTGTATGACGAACATAAAAACTCGAGTTAACATGAAACCATGACACGCATGTCATGTAACAGCATGACTTACTTGCCACGCTCATGGAGCGCTGGCGGCCGTTTCGCTAGCTTGATCTACCACGAAATTGGTATTGCGCGACGTGACTGTGTGACGAAACAGAAAAACCCGATTAACATGACAATCATGACACGCATGTCATGTACACCATGACTTACGTGCCACGCTCATGGGGGCGCTGGCGGCGGTCCTCGCTAGATTTATATACACCCAAAATTGGTATCTTGTGACGTGACTGTGGAAACGAACAATAAATAACACGAGTTAAACATGAAAATCATGACACGCATGTCATGTACAGCATGACTTACGTGCCACGCTCATGGGGCGCTGGCGGCAGTTTCGCTAGCTTGACCTACCCCTAAATTGGTACTGCGTGACGTGACTGTGTAAAGACACAAATAACACGAGTTAACATGAAAATCATGACACGCATGTCATGTACACCATGACTTACGTGCCACGCTCATGGGCGCTGGCGGCGGTCTCGCTAGCTTTATATACACCAAAATTGGTATCTTGCGATGTGACCGTGTAACGAACATAAATAACACGAGATAACATGAAAATCATGACACGCATGTCATGTATAGCATGACTTACGTGGCACGCTCATGGGGCGCTGGCGGCAGTTTCGCTAGCTTGATCTACCCCCGAAATTGGTATTGCGCGACGTTACTGTATGACGAACATAAAAAACTCAAGTTAACATGAAAACCATGACACGCATGTCATGTACAGCATGACTTACGTGCCACGCTCATGGAGCGCTGGCGGCCGTTTCGCTAGCTTGATCTACCACGAAATTGGTATTGCGCGACGTGACTGTGTGACGAACATAAAAACCCGAGTTAACATGACAATCATGACACGCATGTCATGTACACCATGACTTACGTGCCACGCTCATGGGGCGCTGGCGGCGGTCTCGCTAGATTTATATACACCAAAATTGGTATCTTGTGACGTGACTGTGTAACGAACATAAATAACACGAGTTAACATGAAAATCATGACACGCATGTCATGTACAGCATGACTTACGTGCCACGCTCATGGGGCGCTGGCGGCAGTTTCGCTAGCTTGACCTACCCCTAAATTGGTACTGCGTGACGTGACTGTGTAAAGAACACAAATAACACGAGTTAACATGAAAATCATGACACGCATGTCATGTACAGCATGACTTACGTGCCACGCTCATGGGGCGCTGGCGGCGGTTTCGCTAGATTTATATACACCAAAATTGGTATCTTGTGACATGACTGTGTGACGAACATAAAAACACGAGTTAACATGACAATCATGACTCGCATGTCATGCACAGCATGACACGTTCCACGCTCATGGGGCGCTGGCGGCCGTTCGCTAGCTTGATATACACCAAAATTGGTATCTTGCGACGTGACCGTGTGAGGAACATAAATAACACGAGTTAACATGAAAGTCATGACACGTATGTCATGTACAGCATGACTTGCGTGCCACGCTCATGGGGCGCTGGTGGCCGTTTCTCTAGCTTGATCGACCCCGAAGTTGGTATTGCGCGACATTACTGTGTGACGAACATAAATAATAGGAGTTAACATGAAAACCATGACACGCATCTTCCTCAATGACATACAAGACGATGTATGCAGCTCTTTGCTGGCTGCTTCGCATTACATCGATTCCCACAATGCGTGGGATCTGCCGGCTTTTATTTTTCTTTCTTCCTGTTGTAGGTGAAAGCCCGTCTGTAAACGCTTCACTTTACAGTTTATTTCTCGGTAGTACAGAATGAGACGTCCAATCATGGAACCACCCACTACTGTCACGTCTCTCCTGCGGCAATAGCAACTTACCTTTTTAAGACAAACATGTATATGAGGATAGTTCGATCGCTCCGCTAAGTTAGCCAAAAAAAAAATTACGCCATTTAACGTTTATGAAATTTTATTATTGTTGTCTCATGTTCAGCAGGAAAATACTGCAGACAAATTTCTTTCTTTTTTTTGCCGTATTACAAAAGATGTTCGACAGACATCGTAATGCTAACGCACACCGGCCAATCACCGTGGTGAGCCTAATGTTACTAAAGGCCGGCGGTTACTGAGAAAGGCTCCTATTAACGTAGAGTTTGCAAATACGTCCTCTGCGCCAAAAATGTGTAACGTTGGCTGCCGAGATTATTCTAAATGTTCACAGTTTTGCAATGATCAAAGAAACAGGCTATATCTTGTATTTATAGGAATTTCTTGTCATTGTCTTGTGTACACACTACTTATTGAAAAAGGCAGCGATCCTTATGTTTAAAAATGAGTGACTGTTTTAATGGGACTAAAAATACGTCTATGATGATGATAAAAAACAAGAAAACACCCGCCAACTCCAACACAACAACAACCACTTTTCCTCATACGTGCCATGGGACTAATTTTCTTTCGATGGATAAATGAGCCTAGATATCACTGTCTTCAGATATCTCACTCGCTAAATTTTATGCCCATTTTAGGTGACAATTCGTTCAAAGTAAATGTCCTGCAACCAAGTTTTAAAATCTGTTAGGCGAAATAATCATTTCTGTAATACTTTGGAGTTTAAGTTATCGACATTAATAGGTAATGCAACGAGGGATGGACATTCTTCTAAAAACTCGTATACAAGATTTAGGTAAGGCAGGCTAAATAGGGATTTATTTATGAATGACCAAGTGGTGCCCCTGCTTGCATGCATACTAAAGGGTGGATCCACAAAACGCTCAAAAAGTGTTGGTCACCTTAGCGTTAAGTTTTTTCGCCACACCGACAAGATAGGATGCTAGGTGTGCATATAACAGAAATCCTGGAAATGACCCCGGCAGTGAGATTACTGTGAGAATGTTACAATATGCTATGCTTTTCTTGCTGGCCCACAAAAACCACGAGGTTTTTAACTGGTCCAGTAAGAAAAAAATTCGGCAGATCCCACGTACCTTGGGAGTCGATGTTATGCGAAGCATGCGGCGGGTAGGTGACTGTGCGTAACTTTTTTACTGAGCGGCACGTTACAAAATGACGCTAAAGATTTGTATAAATTTTATACGCACACATATATATGTTGATTGAGCCGCATATGTGTTATATAACCCAGTTGTTTACGGTTGGGTAACGCTGCCACTGGCAACGTGGGTATTACCAACACCAGGAGCGGTAAGCTGATATGTTAGTGCTTATACGTGTCCCGAGAACTCACGCACGTTTACGAACCGGTGTGCATGTGTGCAAGAAGTTCTTGACAGTTCTTGAAACAGGGCGTCATCACCGTGATCAGTGAGCACCAGCAGCAGGTCATGACTTGTTGTAGGATCCGGTCCGTGATCGTGGTGACGAGGGGTCCATGTGTGGTGAAGTAGGTGGTATAGTAGAGCTGTTGGAATTCGTGGATGCCTGGGTCATTTCATCGACAAATTGTCTGTCGACAGAGTCGGCGACATATCGGAACCTGAAGCCACCCTTCGCGTTGGTGAGGTATAGGCCGTCGAGGCTGGTAGGCCTGGATAGTGCTACGTAGATCAACATCAATGGATGGTGTTTGTCGTATTCGTACACTACCTGAGCGTATGTGTCCTACGTAGCCTAGTCTACAAAGCGGCTGTCAATCAATCTGGTATCATCCTAGGTCAGCATGAGGCCATCGCCCAGCCTCGTTAGAAATAAAGAAGCCACTGCGTCGTTCTGGTGGACGAAGTGCGGTGATGTGGATATCATATGTAACTTTCGTCAATGTATTCCTCCGGGCTCGAGCAATGCTTCAATATAGCTTGCTGAATCATAGAATACAAACGTAATCTTTATTAGACGGCTATAAAAGCGGAGCCAACACTGGAACTACAGACGTTGATCTGATATGACGCCTGTATCGTAGGAGTAACCATCGTAGGAGTATCATGTAGTGTTCATTGCTTTCTTGTAAAATTAGATAGCCAGCACCACAACCACAATTGACTGTCACCGCTATTACGCCTGGGTAGGCTGTTTTACCAAACCAGTTTATAGACCTGGCGTGGCTCAGTGGTAGAATACCTGATTGCCACGCAGAATGGTTGGGTTCGATTCCTGCTGCGATCTTAATTTTCATTCTTTCCATTCGTTGAGTCAACGCTGCCGATGTTGGTTTTCCTTAACGCTCTAGCATCTAAGTTACCAATGTTCTCGCCGTTCCTAGGTAGATATAAACTGTCAATCACCTGTGGCGCATACCCGTACACCGCGGCCCGTGGTAAACGGGTATGTGACTAGTGGAAAGGGTTTGACGTCGTACGCGACAGGATTTTAACGTTATTCATGTCATGACCCGGCAGTCATATTCGTCAAATCCTCTTACCCTCCCATGCAAATTTTGGTCTACACCAAGTTAAGGGGGCGATTATGAGAGCACCCAGACGTAGGCGGTTAGATAGATAGATAGATAGATAGATAGATACGTAGAGAGAAACGCTCAAAGTGCCAGAGGTTCGCTAAGAAATGCTTAGCATTTAAAACAAGAGCGCTGTTAACTTTTATCTACCTATTAATACAAAGCTCTTGCCAACAGTTGGAACCACAATACAGAAGGGAAACACCACTGGTTTTTCCTCTAGGATATTCTTATCTTACGTTGGGTTATTAAATGAAATTAAGACCTATATTTCCCACCAGCTATTCGAGCATGCCTGCGGTATTAGGGTAGCGTAATATTTACACATCTCAAGATTTCATTCTCTTAGAAAATTGTTTCGCATATTTAATGCTCGTATGTGCATTCCTTGAAAAAAATAATACAGTCGTGGGGAGATTTAAACTCACTAGTTTAAAGCTCAATGTGTCTGGTATGGATTATTTGCGGCGCGATGAGTACAAAACAAGTAGTTAGTATCATTCTGGGAGAACACAAGCCATCTAGTGTAAAATGACTCGAATAAACGTTTTTCATTGACATAATGCGAAGTATATAGCTTACAGTGATCTAACATCGATCACTCTTTATGAAGACTGTTCTAGCAAATACGAAGCACTACTTTTCAACTTAAATACAAAGGCAAACTATGAAGGGTTCTAATATATCTTCAATCCTCTTTCCTTGACACGTTGTTTAGCCTTTACCAAAACTAGATCCCCGCACAACATCCCCTCACGTCAAAACTCTGTCAGAACATTGTGAAAAATAGGGGAAAATCCTGACTTGCCGACTGCTCGATTTTGCCACTTTTTTCTTCATATATGGGCCTGTGCGCGTGGGATTCGAAAGCGAGCCGAGAGACGAAAGCGAGTCGGGGTGCAAAAGAATCCCTTTCTCTTTAGTTTTCCAGCTTCTCGCTTTCTTTGGAGCGCTATATACGCGTAGCCTTCATCCCAGATTTCGCGTGCCGCGTAGCATTCGTGACCGGGTAGCCAAAACAGCGGAATCCTGCACGGCACATAAATCACATCCTCCATGATCCATGTTCCCAAATCCAGCTTCTTGCCGACAGTGGCCCCGCCACCAGTGGCTGCCACTCCATCTTCGCAGAGGCGGTAACACCCCAGGCTATTGTACAACGGCAAGCTGGCGAGAAAACGTCCACAAGCTGATGCTGAGCGCTCCTTGGTACAGCTTTTTCGTATGTTTTTTGCAGTACAAACGGGAGTCGGAAAGTTGAGAGAACGTAGCACTATAAGAGGAAGCTTTGCTTTCTTTTCTCAACTGCATCAACGCTGCAAACGTAAAACCCTACGCATTTTTCTCAATCCTCATGAATTTATGTTTCATTTTACTTTTCACGAACAATTGACAAACTTTCCCCAACGAACACATTCCAAAGAACTCCAGGCCACTGAATCCTGGACAGGGTGCAGGAGTGATCTGGCAAGGCGAGCAAAACGACTGACGGCGAACCCTGCAACAATTTCGGGTGGTAGGAGATGCGGAATTATATTTTAGTAGGCGAACTTCACATCTTTTAAGATTCTAATACGAAAACTTTCGTTTTTATTTTGGCTGAAGCAATCGGTACTCTTAAACCGCGCCTGAAATCGCATTTTCAATCCTCTATTCTAGTGTTGGTCACTGATTTTGTGCATCAGGTGAGTTAGTACGTCTTCACAATGTCCCTTCCTTTTTTTAAGCGGTGTATTCAACAAATGTCTTTAGTAACGCTGAATCTCAATAAAAAGAAACATATTGATCTCTAGAAATCTGCACAGGCCGCTTCATCTTACTGAATCATGAGTTACGTGCTTTGTCATGTAAGACTCCTCGTAGGATAAAACGACAATACAAATAACGAAAAAAATAGAAATAATGTAGCTCTTTTTCTGAGAGTCAGAGCGGGGTGAGGATAAAACTTCAACAGCAGAGACGGTCACAACGTATCCTCGTATCACAAGCTGCATGCTGCGTAAATAACTCAGCAAACAAGAGTGATCCTGTCGACTTTTATTGTTTATATATTAATATATACCTATGTATTATATCATGTGTATTATACATTATGCCCTTATATATCTTTAGCCTATCTTTAGCTGGTAGCGTTTTCGGAATAATGACCGGCAGAAAAGAAAACACTCATGACATTGAGGCATAATGATATGGAAGTCGCAACAAGTAACGCGGTCAACCTCTCAAATGCTTCCTCCCATGGTCTCTCCATTTTGTCCTCGAAACAATGTTATTACACGTCGTTTTCCATCATCCACAAAAAAAAAAAATCAGCACACCACACCGACTCCACGAATACAGAGGCTTCAAATCGATTGAAAGGTCGAGTGCCTTCAGCAATGTTCAACGGGGCAAAAAAAAGTAAAAAAAAAACTACTTCTTCGTCCAAGGAGACACCTGCGCGATAAAGGCACGCGAGTAAATATTTCACGTTTCAACGAACGGCCCAACTCAATAAAAAACCAAAACAGAAGAAAATTACAGGGCGCTTCAAAAAACTGAACGGACAACATTTTTAATTAAACGCAAAAGCCGCTGGTCTTTTGCAGAGACCCGGCTTTTCCTGTCGTAATTTTGTTGTTCGCTGCTAAGGCTTGGTTCCATCCTCTTTCTCTGTGTACATTGCGCTCTCACTCGCACGCTATGCTCAATTTTTTTTATTTCTTCTTGTGCAAGACAAGGTGAAGGCGAAAGAGCAAGCAAATACCTTAGATCACGTGACAGAGAAGACAAGAGCAAAACGGAATGCGCGGAAGGATGATAACGGTAAGTAGAGGGCGCCGTGCACCAATTAATACTTGTCCGCTGACATCTCAAGCACGAGGAGGATTCTGCCATACCGAGGCTGCGACGGTGCGTTAAGGTCCTGTGCTCTCCGGAAGCGAATTTCACGGTGAAGAACGTAGGATTGAAGGTAGAAAGAAACACAGTGGATGTGCACGGGTGAAGCTCGGCAGGCTTCACAAAAGGCAAAGTAGGAAATTACTCTTCCAACCAATAAGTCTATCCTTGACGGAGGATATTCAATTTTGCTGGGTTCTTATTCGACTTCGTGGAATGAGGTTGAGGACATGTAGCCTGAAGGATGGTTGGTGCTCTTGCTATACAGGAGAAACCGTGCGCCGGCCGGTGCTCCATTTAAAGAACGAAATGGCTACTTACATATTTCACTCGGCGAGTCAGAACAACATGGAAATTGCCTATGGAGCGAGCATACAGAAATGACATTACTCGATGGAGAAATAATCAATTTACAACAAATCGACCGAAATGGTTTTGAACCGCTCCTCCATCCTTTATCAATGTAATGTGACAACTTGGTGCAGAAGCAAAACTGCTAGCCGGCCTAGTTGGAACGTGTGTCTTGTCCGTGTGTCTTCTTTCTTCGTCCCCGTTTGTTTTCGCGCAAGTACTTCAATGAACTTGGTGCAGCCATGGTGAGCTGTACCTGGAGGTAAGCCTTGGCGTGGTGCAATAATATTTTCAGGCGAAAGCCTTACATGCCTCCATCAAACGCGGAAATATACCGTCGTCTTCCCGCGTACACGAGGGTACATAACATCATCATCACGTGATGACGTCATCATGACGTCACACGACTTGCGTTCACATGATGACGTCATCTCATGACATCGTCGCTTGGTGAAAAGCGGACCGATCACGGAGGCTGTACAAAAACCCGTTGGTGCACAAAGCTTTCGGAGGGGGTCGGAGGAGCATCAATACAACGACTGAAAAGAAAAAGAAGATGGCTTCCGCCTTCAAGTCATCTTAGGGCGAATGCAAAAAGACCCTGCCAGAGTTTAGAATTCCTGGGCTGGATAAAATTTTTTGTCGATCATCTTGGTGCATCTTTATTCATAGTGTCACTTTTGAACTTCAGGCGAGTGCTTTAGCGAACAGCCGGCAATATACCTATGCTCACGTAGCGCAAAAAAAAAACAATAAGGGCACGACTTGGACCTTGTACTCTTCCCTTGACTTCCTGTTTGCGCTAAGAAATTTATGGCGCTCTTCTTATAGCGTGAAAGTGCTTTGCGCCCGAGTACAAAAATAATTTACTGACATCATTTCTGTCACGGATGCGACGTCGGTAAAATGCACACAACGGATGACAAAAGAAAAAAAACAAGAAGAAAATGTTTGGTTCGTTTGGATGACCAAAGAGTCGCACCCATGACCTATCAGCACGCGACGATAGGAGCCGGGTACTTTACTCACTACGCTACCAACGCTCATGGCTGAGACTTTACAGACGCGCCTTATATCTTGCACACCTTCTATCTTTCACGGGGAGCTTTACTGGCCTGGAGTGGTGTGGCTTTCTTGCAGAGGTGAAGTCAAGTACTGCATCATGACCCTAACGCGCGCCGACACGACGCGCTTCGGTAGTTTCAGCCAAGGAGGTTATTGGTTTCAGCGCAGTGGAGGCTGGCCCTCTGGTTTCCACTCAATTTCGCTTCAATAGAGTTTGAATCAGTGCTTTGCTGCAGTGGGACACGCCAGCGGGCAGCGGGACGCCTTCGCGCGTTCACGGTTCAAGCTACGGTTTGTGCCTCTCGCGTTGCTGAAGCGCTGTGTGGTAGTGTATGCATGAGCAGAAGTGTAGCTCGAGAGCACGTACCTCGCCGTTTCTCGACGACGCTTTCAATAAGCTGATAGTACGCGTTTAATAGTTCAGGTACGGTGAGCGTCTTAGAGGCGAGACAGCGACGGCACAGCAGTCAGTTGCCCGAAACGGAGCCAGCACGAGCACCAACCACAACAACCGTCTCCTTCATCGTTCTCTATGGTAACCGTATTTATCACTACAATCACTTCCCGGCAGAAAAGGAGCCATCCTGGCGACCTATGGCACAGGTAATACTGGTGGGTCGTAGTGAGGTTTCAATCGATCGACATGAACAGTTTCGCGCCCGCGGCGGCGTTGATCCGAAGGTGGCTGAAGAGGCTCAATAACGTAGTTGACCGGTGAAGTCTGGCGTAGGACCCGGTAAGGACCGTCATACTTAGGGACGAGCTTTGCGGAAAGGCCGGGGGCAGATGAGGCACGCGAAGCCACACAATTGTTCCAGGTGAATATGACGAAGCAGATAAGTTTCGGTCATGAGAGTGTTTCTGGCGGGCCTGGTCGTGCGTGGTAAGCGAGCGTGCGAGCTGCCGACATTCTTCGGCATAAGTGGCGGCTTCAGCTAGAGTCGTAGTTTCTGAGGGGTCCGGTCGGTACAGAAGAATAGTATCCAATCCAAGAACGAGGAAGGTTCCCGACCATAAAGCAGAAGAACGGAGAAAACCCCGTAGTAGACTGAATGGCGCTGTTGTAAGCATACGTGACAAACGGCAGTATGCGGTCCCAATTCGTGTGGTCATCGGAAACATACATGGAGAGCATGTCGCCGAGTGTGCGATTGAAGCGCTCAGTCATCCCGTTGGTTTGCGGGTGATATGCGGTAGTAGTTCGATGGACAACGTTGCATTCGCGGAGGAGGGCTTCTACGGCTTCGGATAAGAAGGAACGTCCGCGGTCACTGAGTAGCTCGCGAGGTGCACCATGCCGGGCGAAGAACGAGCTTTCGAAGGATGAACAAGCCGACCTCACGCGCTGTGGCCTCTGGAAGCGCGGAAGTTTCAGCGTAGCGCGTGAGGTGGTCCACAGCGACGATCACCCAGCGGTTGCCATCTGGTGTGTACGGTAGGGGACCGTCTGCATATGTCTTCCCAGTGGAATCAGCTTCCAAAGGAAATTGGTTGACTGTCGCAACTGAAACTTCGTTCAGAGATATACTGTTACGCTCATAGTTTTATTCCTTTTTTTTTCCTTTTTTGTTGTTGATCTTGTTTTCACAGTTATCCATTTATGTAAGCATATGTTACCCTGTGTATTCCCCCGTGCAATAATGCCTTCGGGCGCTGCAGGTACTTTAAAAAATAAATAAATAAATAATAAATAGATCCCGATGCGGTCGAACGGCCGAGAGGGACAGGGCAGTGGCTGGAGTGGACCTGTGGTCGTGTGCACAGAGCTCTTCCGGCGTTGGCACTTGGAGCATGAACGGACTACTGCCGAACAAAGCGGTACATTCCGCGCCAGTAGTATCGAATCCGGAGGCGTGCATATGTCTTCACCACACCAGCATGGGCGCATTGCGGATCCGCGTGAAAGGAGGCACAGACGTCGGAACGTAGAAGGCGAGGAATTACCAGCAACCATTTGCGGCCATCAGACAGGTAGTTTCGGCGGTACAGGAGGCCATCACGGATTTTAAAGTGGCGAGCAGTGCGTCGAAGCGAGCGGTTGGTTGTATGTGGAGACGCCTGAGACAGATACTCTAGGAGAGAGGCTATCCATGGATCCTGGCGTTGCTCAGATGAAATGTCGGCATGTTCAAGAGATGAACAATCGCAGCTCGAAATAGACGCAACACCATACTCAGGGGAAGTGGCGAACGAGAAAGAGCGTCGGCATCCGAATGCTTACGGCCTGACCGATAGATGACACGGATGTCATAATCTTGAAGACGGAGCGCCCAACGAGCTCTAGGCGACCAGATGGGTCTTTTAATGACGATAACCAGCACAACGCGTGGTGATCAGTCACGACGTTGAATGGGCGGCCATATACGTAAGGTCGAAATTTCGTGATTGCCCAAACGATGGCAAGGCATTCTTTTTCCGTGACTGAGTAGTTCTTTTCTGCTTTAGTGAGAGTGCGACTGGCGTAGGAACGACATACTCGTCGAAGCCAGATTTACGCTGGGCAAGAACAGCGCCGAGGCCTACTCCACTAGCGTCCGTGTGGATTTCGGTTGGAGGGTCAAAGTGGCGTAGGATAGGTGGGGATGTCATAAGAAGATGGCGTAAAGAGGCGAATGCTTTGTCGGAAGCGGAAGACCACGCCGAAATGTCTTCGTTGTCGGCAAGTAGCTGTGTGAGTGGGGCGATTATCGTCGCGAAATCGCGCACAAATCTGCGAAAGTACGAACAAAGGCCTATGAAGCCACGGAGTTCTTTTAGTGTAGACGGCCTGGGAAAGTCGGCGACAGCGCGAAGCTTGGCAGATCGGGACGGACACCATCCTTGCTGACAACGTGCCCTAAGATGGTAAGCTGGCGTGCGGCGAAATTGCACTTCTCAAGTTCAGCTGCAGTCCCGCTCCGCAAAGCAAGTGAGGACGCTTGCGAGGCGAGTGAGGTGGGAGTCGAAATCCTTTAAAACGACGATGTCATCCAGATAGCCAGGCACGTGTTTCCATTTTAGGCCTCTTAGGATGTTGTCCATCAGACGTTCGAAGGTGGCAGGCGCATTACAGAGGCCAACGGCATCACGTTGAACTTGTAAGTCCGTCAGGACTTACAAACGCAGTCTTGGGGCGGTCGGCTTCATTCATAGGAACCTGCCAGTAGCCCGATCGAAGGTCTAAAGAAGAAAAGAACTCTGCTCCTTGCAGGCAATCGAGAGCGTCGTCAATTCTGGGCAGCTGGGTAAACATCTTTTCGCGTGATCTTATTAAGACGCCTACAATCAACGCAGAATCTGATGCTGCCGTCCTTTTTTTCACCAGCACAACCGGGGAGGCCCAAGGGCTGTGTGAAGGTTGGATTAGGCCACGTTGAAGCATGTCGCTCACCTGCTCGTTGATGACCCGGCGTTCAGCGTGAGAAACTCGATACGGACGCTGGCGCAAAGGTGCGTGGATGCCGGTGTTAATGCGGTGAACGATGGCAGACGTGTGGCCCAAAGAACGTTGGTTATGGTCGAATGACGTCTTGAAGCGATCAAGTAGCGCCAAGAGTTGCGTACGCTGAGCAGGGGGTGTTCAGAATCAATCGATAGAAGGAATGCCTCGAGAGATGAAGTAGTTAGTGGTATCAGAGGTAATGCTGTTGACGTGAAGAGTTGTCGAGCCATCAGGCAGGTGACTGGAGTAAACAGAGACTATTTCCTCAAGGTGACCTATTAGTTCGCCGTGGAACAAGGTGGCTGGGGAAGAAAACGGGTTCGTGATATAGATGGCGCCGCAAGAGTTTTCTATAGTGACAACTGCGAATGGGAGAAGGAAGCTCTTGCGAGAGCCAAATGCTTCGGAGGGTGTAAACAGGGCAGTGACAGAGGACGCGCCGTCGCAAGAGAGTGGCACAAGAACAGAGGACAGAGGAGGAATGTGAGTGTCCGCAGCGACGACGACTCGAGAAGATAATGCCTGGTCAGAGGGCCCGTCATACATCGGCGTTTGACACAGCGGCAGTTCACACGTCGTTGACAACTCTAGTTCGGCACGCGCACAGTCAACGACGGCATGATGAGCGGAAAGGAAGTCCCAGCCCAAGATGATGTCATGCGAACATGGTGAAAATACGACAAATTCAACTGCATACAAAACGTTCTGTATGACTAGCCGAGCTGTGCACGCCATATAAGGCTGGATGTGGTGCGAAGTTGCCGTACGGAGAGAGACGTCGAAAGCGGAATCGTAATCTTCTTTAACTTGCGGCACAGTTCACCACTCAGCACAGACACAGCAGCACCAGTATCAACGAGCGCTTGCACAGCTACACCATCAATATACACAGTTATTTCGTTGGCGGTAGAAATCGAGGCCTTGAAGTTTTCGATATGAGCGCAGCTCTTGCCTCGGGAAATGCTGTGACGGTTAGTTTTCCGCTGGGACGGGTGGCGGGCGACGAACCATAGGCGAAATGGAACGGCGCCGTGGTGAGGGTGACCGATGCCTGTCGAAGCCGCGACGACTTGACGATGACGTGTCCGACGTGGGTGGAAGGAACTCGACTGAGGTGGCTCTGTACGATAGTAGCCGTACCCTTCTTCGCCAGCACTTGGCGGAAATCACGACGACGACAGAAACGGGCGACATGGCCAGGTAGACGGCAGGAGTAGCAGATCGGCCTGTTGTCGGGTGTGCGCCAGGGATTGGAGGACGGTGGTGCGGGACGGCGAAAAGGGGGTGGGTCCGGGCGTACAGGCGGACTTGCTGCGTCTAGAAGGCATTAGCCTGTCGAGCAGGGTCCGTGACGAGTGGTAGCGACAGCGATGGTCGTCTGGCGACCTCAGCGTAAGTCAGAGGTGCGGAGGTAGGCGAATGATGGTAGGTGGAAGGGAGAGCGTCAGAGACTTGCTCCTCTATCGCTTGTCTGAGCGTTGGGGTCAGCGTATGCGCACTGGCCGGAACGTAAGGCACAAGAGACAGTTGTCGCGCCCTTCTTCGCCTGGACGAACTGCTGTATCTGTCGCATTAACGTGGTCTGGTCGGTAGAAACAGCGCCAACGGTTAATGCAGACGTTGCGGCCGTGTCGAAGCTCGGCTGTCGCGTAGAAATGCGCTGTCTCCGCAGCTCGTCGTAGCTCTGACAGTACTGAGTCACCTCTGCGACAGTTTGGGGGTTTTTGGCCACGAGCATGTGGAAGGCGTCGTCTTCAATACCTTTCATAATGTGCCGGATTTTGTCAGTATCAGACATGTCTGGATTGACACGACGGCAGAGATCCACAACATCCTCGATATAAGACGTGAACGTCTCACCAGAACGCTGCGCGCGGCCGCGCAAGCGCTGCTCGGCGCGGAGCTTGCGAACAGTGGGTCGGCCGAATACTTCCGCGAAGCGTGTCTTAAAGGACGACCAGGTAGGAATGTCAGCTTGGTGATTGTTAAACCATAGCTGTGCCACACCCGCGAGATAGAAGTGAAGGTAGCCAAGTTTATCGGCTTCATCCCACTTATTGTGCGCGCTTACTATTTCGTATGAAGATAGCCAGTCTTCGGCGTCTTGCTCGTCGGAGGCGTTGAAAATCACCGGATCCCGCTGTCTTGGCATGCCGGAACAGGTAAGAGATGGGGTTGGGGTAGCAGCTTGCTGGGCCATGTCGTCAGGAATCGACGAGGCGGGGGTGGTAGAGTCCGAGAACGAAGTTCCAGGGTGAAGTACCCCGCACCTCCACCAATTGATAGTATGCGTTTAAATAGTAATTAGGTACGGTGAGCGTCTTACAGGCGAGACAGCGACGGGACAGCAGTCAGTTCCCCGAAACGGAGCCAGCACGAGCACCAACCACAACCCCAACCGTCTTCTTCATCGTTCTCTACGGTAACCGTATTTATCACTACAATAGCGTATATCGATATATAGATATATTATATATATATATATATATATTATAGATATATATATATATATATATATTATACTTATACATATACGGTGCATGACGACGGCTACGGCAAAAACCAGCCGAGACTCCCCATATAATTGATATCGCAATAAAATAACAAATACAACAAAGAGATTAGAGAAAAAGGACGAGAAGCATCTTTTTCCAGCGATTTTCAGTTGTGCCTAGCAGTCGCCGGTAGCAGGTGCAATACATCACACCCCGTGTGCGGGGGCCGCAGTGCCTATTCGTTGGTGTCGGTGCTACTCGCTTGCAATTGTGGCACGTCCAATTGTGGTTTGTACGTCCAAGACATTTTGTTCGAAATAACCAATGTGAAGCCTTTCAGAGTTCAGATGCGTGCTATTCCTATTCAAATGCATAAAAATTGGCCCGGACCGACCAGGGTCGTAGGCAGAAATTTTTTTCGGGGGGGTGGGGGCACCACCTTGATCTGAAGTGGGGGCCGGGCAGGCAGATGTGGTCGAGTGTCACCTTGTGGTCTCTGTGCTATGGCATAAAAATTCTGGGGGGGGGGGGCACTAACCCGGTGTGCCCCCCTCCCCCATGGCTACGCGACCAGTACCGGCCATGCAGAATGAATCAGCAGTTAATTCGAATTCACAGAATACAAATTATCAAGGTAGCATTTTTAAGGCACTGCCACCAATCATTTTGAGCTTAACATTTATATAGGTCTAGAAACATCATACCGTTGTGTTGATGATATAAGTTCACTACAAAAATATGCTTCTCAAGGCATGTACTCACGGCATCTCAGCAATTAACCCTTTGCTGGACAACGGGACATATACGTCCCACTTTTCATTTTTCGTTCTCCGTGGTGTAGCTCCATAACAAAGCTCAGGCTATCACATAATTGAACTATCGAATACCGTGGAGCAGTCTTTATTTATTTACATGGAGCCTTCGCTTAATGAAATCACGCTCCAAGACAACTTGCAGCTTTTCTTTTTTTTACTACCATGGTTCAAATCGATGGCGTTTCTGTGAGGCACTTCCAAGGAAGAAATAAGTGTCTGGCGAATAAATTTTGGGTTCCTTTGCACCTATAAAAGCTACTTACAAAAAACAAAAAGCCGTAATATGTGATGTTTGAATGCTTACTGGTAAAAGAAACGGATTTTATAAATTGCAGTGCAAGTCACATGCTGCGGATTACGCTTATCTTTGCGAAATCACGGGGGCTGTTTAGCCCTTACTCTTTTTTTTAAACAATAGTAAGGAGAAACGGTAAACTCCTGCGCAAGCACTTGAATTATTGTAAGGAATGCCAGAAAACTCTTGCAACAGGGACGACGAGTGTGAAAGCATGCAAGATGAAGTTTGAAACTAGAACATGAGGAGTAATCGAGAATGATAGCGATCGCGAGGAGTGAATCCCATGGCTGCTTCAGCATACAGAAGAAAGGACAGTGTACATCTTACGTAGGTAAAAGAAAGCGAAAAGGGGAAAATACCGTGTTGAAACCTGACGCTGAAGGCGATTCAGAAAAGATTCAGCAGGATACATCTAGTGTTAGCATACCTACACCCATCAATCACGGCTTCACCTCCCAAAGGCTCAGTCACACGAGCACTTCCCTTGAAGTATTCTCCATGCATATTAACCATAAGCTGCTGGACCATGATGTATAGCAAACAAACCTTTACACTAAGCAGACACATCGACAAGGATGGGCGCCATTGACTCAGAACGAGCCAGTGTGAGACTGCTGTTTTCAAAATGTCTCTCTGTAAACATCATTCACCATCGTGTCTCTCCAGGAGAACCGAATAGCAACAGCTGCCAAGAACGATTTCAATGAGTTGGTAGTGTGCCATATGGTGGTGCTGCACGCGCAAATTTTCAGGGGGAGATGTTGCTAGATACACACATAGATGCGTGTTTTCTTAACTCCTGGGTACAAGAACAAGTATTAGAATTCATTATTTAATGCCACCTGAGCCTTTCCAGAATTTTTCCTAGCATTTTGAAGATACATTCGAAAGCCGCGATAACGAAATCCCGAGGGAACGAAATTCTCACCGAAACGAAATATTTTCGGAGCACCGGCGAACGCCCATAAGAGTCAATGCATCTCTTAACTCGCGACTACGAAAGATATTCATGCCGCAACCCCTCATTAACGAAATTTTTGAAACACGAGTGCGCAAATAATCTACTCTCGCAACATTAACTACATTCGAAAACCGCTGAAATGCGTTCATGCTACACTTAAATTGTGCTTGTGCAAAACTATCGCTATAGCGCACTTGAGAAGCAGCCGCCATCATTGTTTACAGAAAAAAACATAAAGCTGGTGACAATGATGATGATGGTGGCTTGCCGAAACACCTGCTCCTTATCGCGGACTGCGTAGCCAAATCCACATTCCTCATGGAGTTATTCTAGGTCACTCTAATGGAGTTCCGTTCGTTCGCTTGGGTCTGTGCTTGGCTTTGTCGGCTTTGTGCGCACATGGTCGCGTGTGTGGAGCCATTTGTGGAGCGTTTGCTTGCTCGATTGGTGCAACGTGAAGTATGTGTTGCGATTGCTTCGTCCGATTTCGCTGCCTGCGAAGATGCCGCCTCCAACGAAAAAGCGGAAGTTCATGACGCTGGAAGATAAGACTGCAATCATCAGTGAGGTGGAAAAGGGCAAGAAAAAAAAATGGACATCGCCGAAGAATTCGGCGTTGCGCGCAGCTCGCTGTCCACGATTCTGCGCTGATCCGCGCTGATCCAGCGGAGCCGGAAGAAGGTTCGCCTGTAGGCGCACTTGATGACTGGTCAGTGACGGCGGCACTGCGCTGTCACCAGTGACAGCGCAGTGCCGCCGTCACTGACCAGTGCATGGGGCGAACTTTGTGCCGTGGCAAACGAGATTCCCGATCGAGAGGCATGAAATTGCTGCATGGTAAGGCCCGCCAAAGCAAACTTACTGACTTTTGGAAATAAAATGTTTTTTTGTAAATTACATGTCTTTTCTGCCGCATTCTCGCGCCAACGAAATTCCCGCAAGAGCGAAATTTTGTGTTTTCCCCGCGGATTTCGTTATTGCGGGTTTCAACTGTATAAGCCTATCTGTAACAAGCCTTGTCAAAATTTTGTTCTCTTCTTTCTGCAGCAGCTTCACAAACTTGGAGTTTTGTGCATTTTACGCTAGATAAGTTACCAAAGCCCTGTGTCACATGTTAGGTTAGGTTGAAGCCCTATTGAAAATTTCTCCACCATGAGGAATGGTGGATTCCACCATCCACCATTATGGTGGATTATGGTGCTGGAAGATGGTGGCACGTGGTGTATGCTGGATGCTGGCGTATGATGGATGCTGGAGACGACGGAGCGTAAAACGGATCTACAGCGTCGGCACCATCGTGCCTAGCCGTCACGCATAAATAATTGTATAGAAGGCGATGTAAAAAGCACTAGTACAAAAAAAAAAAAAAAAGAAAGAAACCGTATGCAAAAAAAAAAAAAAAACTTCCGCCACAGGGAATCGAACGTCCGACCTGCGGATCCCGAGCCGAGTACTTTACCACTACGCCACGCTGACACTTGCTTGACGGCTTGCAAAATGACTAGTCAACATACTAATACACCGTTTGGCTTCAGCTTTGTATGTCTCATACTGAAGACAGACGCGATCTTCACATCCTACTGAAATTTGCGTAGTTATTAAACGCAAACAAACTGCTGCCGGTAACGAATGGCACGTCGATAATGGCAACAGCGCTAACTCTTTTTTAGAATTCACAACGTAACTCCAAAGAAATATGTCAAGTGGAGCGAGGAGCGCGAGTACAGTCAACCGGGTGTTACTGCGAAGTTTTAATAGCCGTTTCTCGCTTTTTCCAAAGTGCGACATGTGCAGAGGCTTTCTGTCGACACTAATCTCATTCGATAAATACGCGCGTACAATTGATTGAGTATTGTGATGTTTTTTTTTTCGCGCAACGTACAGCGCAGCCGTGCCAGCGCACTGATCTGTCGCTGTATCATTAGCTACAACTGTATAACAGCTGGGCCAAAACAAGTGCAGTGCGTGGGAAAAATGTGCCATCATATTGGTTCAGTAAGGCGTACGAATTGACAACTCTATGTTATGGCATACGTGTCAGAGAGGCGCCGGCGAGTGCTACCGGCGGCGATTGGTGACCGGAGGTGTTTGCTGGAAGCGCGTCGCATCTATGCTCATCGCTTCTTGTGCGGACACCGTACACGAGAAAAAAATGCTTCATTTAGGTTAGCCGATGTCACAGGTGTGCTGTAAAGTCATTCGTACTCACCGGAATCGTGTATACTGAAACCAGAAGCGCCGATAACATAGACGGACTCGGTCGCTACGCTATGTCTAACCTTTGGTGGCAATCATGGTGGTAGAATATGATGGTGGTAGTCATACTTGGTGGGGCTTATCTCGACGCAGGCCGAAGGTAAAAGTTTGTGCATTTTAGCTTTGCATGCATTTTCACTATTACCTTAAAGTGCCGCTGAGGTAAGTGAGTGTGCAAGAATTGCCAGAGTTGCGTTTCAAGCGTGACGGTATCAAGCGGAGGCTGTTTTCTGGTCTCCCCGCTGGAAGGACTCATTTACTTCTCGGCAAATGCGCGGCGATGTAACACAGTTACTGTCGCCGTTCACACCGATACTCCTAGACTTGTAAACATCAAAATGCAGCAGCACATCGCGGATGTAGACCTGATAAGTACGCGCGTAAAAATGTAAACATTCACGGCTGCTGTGCTCAAGAAAACCTGTGGCGGTTATTGGCGCCGCATGAATAAAAAAAAATCAGTGCTGGAAAACTTAATGATCGGTGTTGGCTTCTTTGAACTGCATATATTTCTGCACATTCAAGAGGAAAACATTAGAACTGACAGCGACTCCTCATAATCTCACGTTCACTTCCATCATGCCACCGTCATCCACCACGCTTCCATCCTGCCACCGTCATCCAGCTTGTTCACCAAGTCATCCACCAAACATGTTTTGCTCGCCACCATCAGCCAGCATTTTCCACTTAACACCAAAAGAAGCTCGCCACCACCACCACCATCTGCCACCATTTTTTCCACTCTCGCCATCATCAGCCATCATGACCACCACAGCTTCCACCACATCCACTATTCTTTCCACCTTGTCCACTATTGCTTCCACCATGTCCACCAAGATTTCCAGCATCCACCAACCCCCGATTTTCAATAGGGAGGCAATGGGACATGACGGACACATCTGCATAAGACGTCTTCTCTGCTGAGAAGCGAGGACCTTTCAGGAGTAAGGACACAGGGGCTGTCATTTTTCAGCGTTTTTACAGTGCAATATCGGTGTGATACCTCACAGGTTTGTCAGGAACATTTCTGCACACACTACAGTCTTCCAGAAATGCACGGACCTGGTCAAGGATTGTGCGACTGAGGCTACAGCCACACGCTCCACCTCACCTCTTCGGCAAGTGGCACGGACATCATGCCAATGCCATCCGAGAAGATGTACGGCCTCTTGCTGATTGGGTGGACACCCCCCACAATGTCGGGAATCTCCTGCACCTGGTCGGCCTGCAGACGGACGGCCTGCTCGGTGGAGGAGAAGCACTGGCCCATGCGTGCCATGCGCTTGGCCACGTTAGGGATGCCCTCGAACTGGCCCATCCACTCGCGGATCGTCGCTGCACTGTTGTGCTGCTCATCGGCCGCGTACATCCACGTTCTGCATGTCGACGATAGCTGCAGTCCCTTCCAGCACTGACATTTATAGCTACTAACAATTCTTCGTAAGAACTTTTTGTATGTGTTGTCACTTGTTTTATGCTGAGATATTTCCTGAATACATTTACGATATGACTAGCTAGTCTGGACAGTGTGTTCCAGATAGCAGTATATTTTATGCTGACAGCTTATCGTGACATTTTTTTAAAAGTTATGACCTGTTAAATAAAAGGATATTACTGGATAGGCATTTTTCTGTTGTTAGTTCATATTTATTTCGACATTTGAAGCTGGGCATTCGTATTAATACCTTGACATATAAACACCCCTTCTCGTTTCAAGCGGGCCTAGCCCATCCGTTCTTGTGGCACCCCTTACCTTGAATATTATACACATTCACAGACTTTGTAATTCCGCAGTTAAGAAAAAAATCTTGCTCTAGCCAAGATACACTTAGTACTTGCTATGTTTAAAAATATGCTGCTTTGAAAATAACTCAAAAATTAAATCAACTATTCAGAATACATGGGCTGTGAGACTCATGAAAATTTGTTGATAAATACTAATATATATATTTAGTAAAAATATAGCAAAGGTAAGGAACAGATGAGCACTGTTGTCTTTCTTCATTCACAATCATTCTTTAATTCATAACAGCGTTCCCAACCATGGGGTAATTACAATACTTGTAGGGTATTTTCGCAATTTTTCGGTCAGCGTGGGGTAGTAGGGCGGTAATACAATTTTCTTATAAGGCGTAGTGTAATTTCCACATTTTGCTTGTCATCGATCAACGAAAAATATAGGCGATCCGCGCGAGAAATCTGAGGGTTACATTCCAAAAGGGATGCGAATACGAAATCTTTCTTTGAATAAAATTGTAACTGTCTCAATTCCCATGTCGCAGCATATGGAAGTGACGAAAGACAATACTTCACACATCCCCGTGCTAGCATTGTTTTTTTTATGGATAGTTTTTCGCTCTCTGTTGTCTGCCATTCCATTTCGACGGCGGTCGGTTCCAATTATTAAGGCGAAAGCATTAGATGTCTCATGAGACACGAAAAGCGGCCGTCTGCGTCAACGCGAGTGATGCAAAAAATCACCCTGCAACGACGTAAAATCATGACGTTATCGTGACGTCGCAGAACGCCAGAATTTGTGGCGTCATCATAAAGTCATAGTGAGGTCACTGTAACATCACGATGTGACGTCAAATCGTGGCACCATCACATAACATCGTCACTTGGTCTAGGTGGGCCGTTCGTGGAGGCACGTGAGGTGCAGAAAACTTGCCATGCCACCGATCCTGGAGGCAGTGCAAAACCACGCTAGGTGCAGAAATCTTTCGAAGGCTGAGAAGAAGATGGACTGAGCAGAAGAAGAATAAAAGAAAATGACTTTCGCCTTCGAGTCACATCTTAGGCAAATGCATAAGGGATCATGCGAGTTTTTCCAATGGCAGCTGATGGATGGATGAAAGAGCGTCCCTGTTATAACGGGGCGGTGACCTGCACTCCACCAAGCTCAAAATTTTGTTGTAATTACTACTATTATAATTATCATTATTGCATTACGGCATAATCTTGTCCAGATGAAATAAGGTTATCTTCCCATTAAAAAAAATACCTTATAAATTCACAGCCGAACTGTCTGAGCCTTGTCGCAGATTAACTTTCGTTTTCCTGAGTCTTTTTTTCTTTCTGCCTACTTTACCGCCGCCAATGCTCCAGTCGTCTTTTACTTATCTCTATCGCCGACCGTTTAGCTTTGCAATGTTGTCCGTAAAGCCCAAGGCTTCATGAATGCAAGTGCCCTAACATACACCAGAGTGTATATCTCCACATTGGATTAAATCATGCTACGTCGTTTCCTTACCTCCCCTACGCATGTGCATTCCTCTTCTTTACTTAACACTGCGATCTAAGTTAACCCCACCTCGCTTCAAAAAACAGAGCTCT
This sequence comes from Rhipicephalus sanguineus, assembly GCF_013339695.2. Lineage (NCBI taxonomy): Eukaryota > Metazoa > Arthropoda > Arachnida > Ixodida > Ixodidae > Rhipicephalus > Rhipicephalus sanguineus. The sequence goes on from NC_051176.1 coordinate 46,690,809, forward strand.
TCCCCTTGAATTATCGTGAAATGTATCCTTGTTTATTTAGTATTTACCGTTTCGGTAGTTGCTCAGAACCGGTTTTTTTTTAAATTGCTGCTATGAAATATATGTTTTCCGCCTCTATGACGTTTCGCTTAACGCTCTCTAACTGTTACCATGTAACTTACACTGCCATTCGTATACTTGATGATGAGTCTCCTAGTTCTTTCTTTGAACTGTGAGTGAACGCTCTTCCCATACAAATACCAGAAAGCATTCTCTTCCCATGCAACTTAGTCATTTTTCGAAAATTATTTTCAAACCGCTGAAGTCGCTCCGACTTCAGCACAACCACAAGTTTGCATGTCGTGCAGTAAAGTATAGTATGTATGTTGCTATTGTTACACTGTGCTATTTTAGGCGTAGCGTAAAATGTGGGGTAATAAAAAAGTTTTGTAGGGTAAAGTAGGGTGATTTTGACCGTGACGTATGGTATTTTTGAAAAATTGGCTGGCAATACTGATACGCAATAAAAATTTAAAATATTCCTCCACCCAAAACTGAAGATAAAGCTGACGAACCAAAGCCTATTAACCTAATTAGCACTTTCCTCTTAACTTGGATTCTGAGTGGTCACGCTCAGAAATCTGCAGAAGCTTGGGCACAATTCGAGACGTGTTTGCAGTTATGGCACATCAGGTTTAAATGAAGCAATTTAGCATAATTCTATAATTAAGAAGGTTCGATTGAGCATGTTCTACTTGCTCATTGTCTCGTAACAATTGTATCAAAGATATTAAGCACAGTATGAATACTAAAAAAGTTTTCCGTGTGCAGCGAAACCTTGTGAAGAAGTGGCTTGCACAATATGTGAGCTCCTTTCAATATATCTTCGGCTTTTACGTCCCAAAATCACGATATGATTATGAGGGACGCCGTCGTGGAGGGATCCGGAAATTTCCACCATCTGCCGCACCTAAATCTAAGTACACAGGCCTCTAGCATTTCGCGTCCGTTCAAATGCCGCCGCTGCAGCCGGGATTCGATCTCCGACTTTCGGGTCAGCAGTCGAGCACTGGAACCACTTTGCCACCGTGACGGGTATGTTAGCTGCTTTCAGACGACACAAGTTAGTAGGCGAGTTTCCTTAATGCAGAAAGGGGCTACACAGAAAACGTATTTGCAAACAGTTCATTGTGGCTATTTCAGCCTTTATTAACCCCAAAATTTGGGCTTTGGTGCTTCTTACGTGCTTTAAAGCTGCCTCATCATTCGGGGTCTGTGAACACCAATAGTTTTTAATATGCGTCGACTTATGCCTAACTCAATCATTTAATTGAACTTTGATATTTTAGCATTCGTACTCACGAATAATGCGAAACAAGCGAAGAGCGTTGTTTTATCCCATGCAACTCGTCTGAAAAGGTGGTTCCACAGCAGCAAGTGGCTGCTAAGCCATGAAACCACACAATCAGGGAAAATTCACACTACCACAAAGCCGCACTTCACGGTTAAGTGTGCAGATTAGCTGTACTATGCATAGTTTTTTTTTTTTGCAATTGTATAAGCGTGTTACGCATGCTCCTATGGGCTAAGTGTTGTAAATTTTCAAAGTTAACGTACTTTGCTGCTTATCACTTGAACCCTACTTCTAATAAAGAATGGTGCCATTCGAATTTGCTTCAAAATCATTCGTTTCAGTTTCACTTCGAATTAAAAAAAATAAATTTGCGCAAGCCCTACTCTAACACGTTCTTTTTTAAAAAAAACTGCATGTCATTTGCGCATGTGAAGAAAAAAGGCAGACATACGAGCGCATTCCAAAAGAAAATTCATTAAAACAGTTGCTGAATTTACTTCATGTCCTCCCTAGAATAATTGCCAAGCCAGCCTGCCAGTTCCTGGCATTTACACTGTTTCGGCGCGTGAAAACCTCGGCGTTTGGCGTCATGTCAAGATTTGATTATGCTACAGTCGCCACTGTAGCACCACCCCTTCAGGAACTCCACAGACATGCACCTCGCCGCATAGCTTTTTCGGCATTGGGAATAACAGCTCTATTGAACGATACTGCGAGCGAGTGCCAAAAGTATTTTGAACTCGGAGGCCTTACAGCAGCAAAGCACAACGACCAAGCACAACAATACGTGGCAATCGGGAATCGAAAAATATGTGACAAAGAGCTAAAAAGACAGCCCCTTCCATCAACTAACAGTAGCCCCGAACATATCACCACTGTTTGTCGTAAGAGTGCCGCTGCTCACTGGAACAAGAACTCTGCCATTAATGATCAACCCTTCCATGTGCTTTAGTATTCAATACTTGATTCAATATCCACTACTTTTTGTCACTATTCAGCACTCTTCTTTATATCACTGTCTTCATGTTGTACAGTCAGTTACCAGGTTTTACGACCCGCCTGAAAATTCGGAACTCTTTGTGGCACCACCCCTGCACCATAAAATCGATGCAAGAGAATTACAGAAATTTCTGATGATAAAGCTCTCCAGCTTACAATTGTTCTGACTTTCTCTTCTGATTGCACATCCGAAGCGGCATTAATTGAAGCCACCATTGCCGCTGAATTATCTCGCAGCCTCGAAAGAGCGCTGTAGGACGCCGCTCTGTTTGCGGCTGGAGCAAGTTCCAAAAGTCAGTTTGTCGCAATAGCGCAATGGTATCTAGTGAAGCGTATCATAGAATCAGGGCTGGAGAGTATTGCGATATTATTTTAGAAATACTTTTGAGTATCTGCCTTTCGGTATCGAGATACATTTGAATAATGTATTTTATCAGTACCTCAGCGGTGACATACTTTTACGATGTATCCATTATATCGCAATACTGTGCAAGACATGGGTATCTCGTTAATTTTTTTTTGTCGGAATTGAGCTGACGTGTTTCCAAGAGGGAAAAGAAGACCTTTTTGTGTTAAGCCATGCAAAGGCGCGCCGGTGGTCGGCGATACTGGGAGGGCGGTGAAGGGTTGCCCACGCGTTCAGAATGGCCCATGTGGTAAAGCGCCCGACGCAACTGACAGCAGAATCACGGGGGCAGTATTCATAGTGGTGCTGAGAGCGAACAAGAGAAACAGAACAGGCTACAATGACGCGGCGTTCTTCTGACATTTTTTTTATTTGTATGTTTTTGTTGCTTTTTCAATCCCGGGTTTTCCTGTCTTGTTGAGTTCTTTCTCGTCTGCATATAAGTGTGCACCGTTCGAATAAATTTTAGCTAGAAGAAAGCGCTACGTCTTTGTTCTTTCGCCTGTCCTGTGTCTCGTGTTCGCACTCAGTACGATTATGAACAACTTGTTCCAACTTGCCCAGTTTGTAACCTTGTTGACGCTGTATTGTCGGCCTCTGCCGACAAAAGACACTGTTTCTCAAGTCTCGTACGACACACCAATTTTTTTTCAGCGGCCAGCCATTGGACGAGGTCGCGTGGCTTCTGTTGACGCCGAACCAACGCTGTCCTAAAGGCAGCGTATTTGAGAAGCTGGTTTTGCTTAAGTGCAATTAACCGAAAATATTCTTAACAAAACATATCTTGTCTGTAACATAAATCTATGCGTATTTTAATTCGCTCGTGTGCGTTAGTGATTCGTGCAATATCCTTGACTTGCAAGTTTTAATGCGTTGCAACATTATTTTCACTATTAGGCTGCACTTATTAAATGTCTGCAGAACACCAGCATCCCCGAAATAACAAAAATAGTCCAGTATCTATATTCTTGCATTTTTATTCCTGCACCTGTATTCTGGGATACATTTTCGTCATATTGTGAATGTATCTCCAAAATATCCAGTTACATCACAGAGAAATGTATCTCAGCATCCGCATTTTAGGCTTCCAGCAGATGTATTTCGATATCAGTATTCCGGAATACTTTTCTGAGTATATGTGCCCAGCCCTGCAGAGGAGAGTGTGTGTTTTTTAATTATGCAAGCGCGCATGTGCCGTCTCCTCGCAGGAATTGTACGCACCCGTTTCAAACATGTCGACATACAAAACGTACCCGGAACGTACCCGGAACGTACCCGAAACGTACCCGATCAGTCTTCACAAGACTGCCCAAGTCACCATGGCTTGAGCGGTCTTATGAAGACTTGGTCGGGGGATTTGTGTCAATGTGCACAGTGATCAGTTTTTGTATCTTGGAGGTAAACTGCACCCCTCAATACGTGGTGTGGCCGACCCAATGAAGTGTCGTAGAAAAATATTCGTTTTCAGTGAGCACAGAGAGCCATCAATAAAGCACCGGCTTCGGTGCGAGTGCATGATGTCTTTACAGAGTGGCACTGGAAATGCACGGATGTACAATGTCGGCAGGCAACGAACACACCAGTACGACTTCATTGCCAACAACCCCATCACGATGTATTATTGCGAATTCTGCATCAACAGCTACTACCTTCGCTATTAACGGGCCAATGCGGTGGCGTTAATAGTGTTGTTGCGCACACCGCGAAGCGCCATCACCTATCTACCAGCCTACAGCACCCCTCCCCCCATTTAATTGTTGTCATGCTTAAAAAATGCCTGTATAACGATTGGTGTAGTTCCCAATCCTGCGCGAAGTGCCGCTCCAATACTGTGAAACCAGAGGAAGTGCGCATCACGGGCAGCCAGCGATTCTCGGTCGTAGAGTTCCCATTTCTCCGTTTACCAAGCTGTCGATGACGTCAATGCTTGAGGTCAGCATGTAAGCTTCCCCCGCCACGAGTAGATTCTTGTTGGGAGATTGGTGCGCGACATGCGCGCTACTCTTTGCTGCGCTTTATCGACTCCCTGCTTGTTACGGCAGCTGAGATACGTGCCGTCTGCAACCAGTTTCATCAGGTCGTTTCCCCCTTCAGATGTAGCGGCGAAGGCGCCGGTGGGAGGTGAAATTGCGCTCTTGCCGAGGCGGTGGCGCACTCTCTTATGCGATATGGGTGTCAGCCGCATGCTTTCGACTCGTTTTTATCCATTTTAGGTTATTTATTTGGATTAATTCATGGTTATTTCTGTTAAATATGTTAGTTTAGACATTTTATGTTTATTATAACACGGTTTTAGTCATTGGTAGCCTTGTTTTAGGTTTGTATTGACCACTTAGTTTTGAGCGTGATCCCGCCATACGAGATGTACGGATGGACGACAAGCCAGGCCCCTAAAATGGTACGCACTTAAATGTTAGGGGTTCCCCAAGGTCCGAAAGTTTGGGAACCCCTGACTTGCAGGAATGAAAGCAACTCATCGTGAGCATGATAACATGAGTTTGCAGGCGACACGCTGCACACAACCAGCTAGGAATGACTGGCTCCATTTGAATGATACAGTGAAGGCTGCCGTGCAGTAGCACATCACTGTATAACACATCCACACACATCGGAAAAAGCTGGACGAGTCGTCTAAACTGCCTTCACAGCCTCTGTTCTATGTCATCATCTTGAAATGCTCCTCCGCTTTGCAACCGTGCACTATAGCACGGTCGTGCAAGCCTTCCTTTTTTCCACGACTTAGTAAAAAAGAAAAACACTGTAGTGGGTACATTTACTATAAGGCAGATTATTCATTTCTTTACTGGTATTGGTGCCACTCGTCAGGACATGCATGGACACTAGCTTGGCAGTTACTGCATAGTTAAGCGGGATTCTTCGCAGGTACAGAGTACATATTCATAAAGGCTTATTATTAGGGATGTGTGAATATGGAAGCTTTCATATAAGAATTGAATACGAAAAGGGCAAAAAACTGTCTTCTAGTACCGAATACGTCTATATCATTATCCCCAGCCTATTTTATGTCCACTGCAGGACAAAGGCTTCGCCCATTGATCTCCAAACCACCCTGTCCTGTGTGAGCTGATTCCATTTTGCGCCTGTGAATTTCTTATGTTCATCACTTGGCCTTACCCTTACCCGTTCTCGGCCACGTGGGCGTCGTTAAAAAGTTGCAAAACAAGAAGTAATGATTGATTTTTAACAAATTAATGAAATTGCATGATATTAGGCTGCAGCACATTGAAGATACTTTTGGTAATCTACACAATGTGAACTATCTTGCAAAAACATAACTGCTTGACATGCTCATAGGGTGAGCACATTAGGTACTTTAACAACACGTCTGAAAGTGAAAAACACCCTCTCCTTTATGCAGTGTCATGCACGCATCTAAACATTGCTTAGGTAACAATTTTATAGGCTATTTCTTTATGTTTTCATAACACGCAGAAGTGCAACATATGCTGTATAAGAGACCTGTGGAATAAGGTTTGATGAAAAAGACATTGCCCTGTCATCTGTAATTGAAAGTCTCACAGCACATGGAACTAGGACGAACAAAGAAGAGACACACACAGCGCGTTCGTCCTCGTTGCTTGCGCTGTGAAACTTTTGATTACGTTGCACCAACTAGCCCAACGCTCAACCTTAGTAAACCTGTCATCTGGCCGTGTCGGACAGGCACGAAGGTCATGCGTGTGTCATGACTACTTCTCAGTGATTACAATAAAACATAGCCAAACGACCTAAACGCAGCATAAGTATGCACTGAATAGTAGCACGCAGTACCCGCGAAGAACAATGCGACCTACCGTGCAAGTATTAGCAATGTTTTACTTTAAAAATGACATTGCGTAGCATTCGTAAGTTGTCACTTCTTCAAATGATCGAATATGTCCAAATATTTGCCTCTTAAACTACGTTGTATTCGGCCATGGCGGAATATTTGGGAAAATTCAACTATGCATTTTCTGCATCGAATAAGCTTTGAATAAGAAAAATGTTGGCATCGACCAAGAGCGTTTTGGAGCACATTTTGAACCACAAAAAATTACGTTTTGTAGCAGCCACCCACAGTGTTGAAGCATGTCGTCAGGACGAAATAATAATGATGAATGATAGAGTATCAATTTAAATATCGACTAGAATGAGCAAACGCGGCTTTCGCGTTCGAGCTGCACTAAAATAACACAAGGAATGCCCCAGAATTCTTATTAAAATGAAGTAAACTGTATGACATCAACACAACACCACAAGACAGCTTTGAAACAAACTGGTTTGCTACCGTGATGACAGGACTTAGTAATTAGGCTTTCAGCCATTAGCAGAGAAGTAATGTCAGCACAAAAAAAGTGGGAGACCCTTAAGCTTTGCGTTTAAGAGTTGAACGCGATACCGAAATCCGGCCCCAAGTGGGCACTTCAACCACTAATTGCATACTTATTAATGTGTATTGTTACACACACACGCATACGCTACACAGACACACACGCGCGCGCGCGATGTGTCTATAGTAATGGTACAGGTTTTCGATCTAAAGCACTTCCCTGTGCTAGAGTCGAGACGTATTTCTCAGAATGCCTCACAGATGGCAGCACATTATCTAATGTTTACTGTTTTCTTAATCAACGCCTCCTCTAAAAGGAGGCGTTGGCTTGATACGTTTTCCGCTTGATGGACATAGTTGTCCATTTTTGGAGCTGTTTTAAAGTTCGTGTGTGTTTTAGCGGCGATTGAGGCACTATCCCGCCTTTTTTCGAAGCATGGCGTCGCGCAAGAAACCTAGTTTGATGGCCTCGCCAATGTGCAACAAATCGCCGAATGCGCTCATTTTCGTCTTGACACCTGCCGAACAAAATGGGTTAAGGAGACTCCTTCCACTACATGGCATTTATGTACTGTTTTTTCCCGAAGTAGTTGCAAGTAACATTGTGGTCTTGTGGTAGGACACGTGCTTGCCACGCAAACGGCCCAGGTTCAATCCTCAATGGGACCGAAGATTTTTATTGTTCATTTTATTTGCATCTTTCTAGATTTTACGGTCACAGATGATTTTTCGCTCACAACTAAGGATGCCGTCACCGACACCGTCGCCGACACCGGAATTTCAGCGACACGAGCTGTCTAACGCTATCGCGTTAATACTGTTGGTATCGCAACTAACAGGTTCCCTCACAGTTCACAACTCACAGTGTCTCTTGTGCATTGGCGTATGACTCGAAGGCGAAATCCATCCCGTGTGGCTGCTTTACCGCGCACCTGATAATGATGTCCAACGTTCACTCATTAACTCCCATTAATTGCCACAAATGCCGAATTCACTAAATATGTTCCACTAATTAATGTTGACCAATTAACTCAGTACGAACTTAATTTGCTTGATCATGATATACTCAGCTTTCACTAATGTAATGGCTGCTGTGCCAGGGTGTATGCGGTAGCGTAGCCCGAATGTTTCTTCAGAGATGGGGGGGGGGGGTTCATACACCGTATATATATCTTTGTACATGCATTTGTATGTATGCGTGTATACATAAACGCGCAACATTGAAAAATTTCGGAGGGTAGGAGGGTTTTAACCCCTACCCCTACTTCTGCGCTGGCTACGCCAATGCAGGGTATTATCTTCTTTATCATGGTTATTGCCTCCGTTTCACGCTTGAAATACAAAACACGACCTTGAAATACAAAACTCTGAGGTTTTCTCAACAGGAAATTTGGCAATCGGGAGAAAGCTGTGGTGGTACAGGATGTCGATCCGCATCCAAAAAGATCACGCCAGGAGTATGAGTCCATGGAGTTGCTGTAGATGACTTCTAATGGACGCCTTTGGGAGCCATGTGGGGAACTCTAACGCAGGGTCCAGCGATCTAGCGAAACTGCCCCAGCACGTACAATTACGCACAAAGAACACTGACACGTCTCTATACTAAATTAAGCACGAGTGCAAAACTGGAGTTAATTACATTGGAGAGCTCTAAGAACGGCAAGTGATGCTGCGGCACTCTTCGCATTGAGTAGTGACAATCGGTATGTGGCACTGATCACAAGTTCTCGTCGTTGTAGCCTCTGAAGCAGTACGGTACAGTTTTGCCCTTCTAGCAATCTTGAAGGCCACGTGTCAGAGCGGTATTGGAGCAGTTTCTCGAATTCGTACCATAGATGCAGCAGCTTCCGCGAAATGTAGCACATTCGAGAAATTGTAGCAGCATTCCCATCACTGTATTCGATTCGCATTTGAAATTTTGAATATTCGCGCACCGCTACTTATATGTTCACTGAGACAACCGGTAAGTCTGCTGGCAGACCTTCAGAGCTATTGCAGATGTGGCTGTGCAGATAGGACCACTTGAGTAAAGTAAGTAAGCTTTTGTTCTAGTTAAGTGCATAGCACTTTAGGGGCCCGGCTTGTCATCGATTAACTGTCTGACGTCGCATGGTCACGCAGTGGACAATACAGGTCTAAAGAAAGGCTAAGAATGCTCAAAACCAGTCCAAGTAAATTAAGAAGGTGTAAAGTAACATAAACTAGAGCAATAACGAATAATAAATCGCAACAATTTGACTAAAATCTTGAAAAATGCTCCTGAAGCATCCCGCTGAGACCCGCGCTGCGCAAGAGAGGGCGCCTCGGCGCGCGCGAGATTGCCAAGAGAATCGCTGGGTTGTTGTGCTATGAAACCTCAGGAAGTGCTATGCACTTCCTGAGGTTTCACGGTAGTGCAGCTGGATCAAGCGCAGGATTTAAAACTACATCAACATCTACACAAGAATAACATTAGCGCAGGATTTTGCGCGGTATTTATAACTACGCCATGACGTACACAAAAACTAGATTGGCGCTACGTTAAACGCAAAATTAGTGCTTCATTAGAGCAGAATTAGCGCTACATTAAGGGCTGGATTTTTAAATAAAGTTTTAGTAGGTCTGTTTTTAGAAGCCATTTGCCTGTTGTAATTTTGTAATGTACTCATAAAAACTATAAAACACCTAGAGACATTCCTCCTCAGCAGTGTTTGCGCGCCTCGACAAGCAGCCGCTTTCTGAGGAATACATTTTTTGGACATCCTCCATTTTTAATAATTTTGCGGTCCCTAGCGAGTCTGAAAAATATAATGTTCACACTATCTCCTTTTTATCATAATGTTCTACAGTACTAAAAAGCCCGAACTGCTCCATACCCATGGTCACGAAGTTGACTTGTGGAAGGAGCCAGGAACTTGAATTCCCTGGTGCCAACTTGCAGTCCCTCATGCAGAAAGCGTCCAACAATGACATTCAGCAGAGCATCTCGAGACGAGTGAAGGTTCAACGTGAAGGACAGCTTGTCCATGTTGTCGTCCCTGAACGATACACGTATGGCGAATTCCGCGTTGAATTGGCGCAGAATTCGGTTCTCAAAGTGAACCTGTGATGTGGAAGAATGATATACAGTTGTCAGTACAGATTTTCAATGTAGCACATACGAATCATATGTGCACAATATGACATGGTAGGCAAATGATGGACATGCACAAAATGCAGAAAATAGTTGCGTTAATTGCTTGAATAACCAGTGCCACAAGACGACTGCACCGGGGCCACCGGCTTCAATTGAAGTTCGCCCCGATGATGTATGGCTTTTCTAGAGCAAGGGCCAAGGTTGGCGAAAGAGTGCCATAGCAGTGAGCTCGCCGTGAACACCACAACACAATGAAACTGTAATTTGGCTGTGTAGAGGCCTAAAATCAATTAAGAATGTGAGAAACACACATATACAGATAAACGTAATGCAATGAGAAGTGGGGAGAACAATGGTTATAAAATGTATTCCAAATTGATCACAAAATAAGAAAAATCACTGCTATTTGGCGCTAATGTCTCATCGTGATCCTTGGAATCAAGGGCCGGGATGCAGGTGCTCTCTCTATACAACAACCGCAGCAGTGACCTCAGGGAAGAGGCTGTGCTACGGATTGCCTGGGTAAACGACATGAAAACTATGTACATCTTTAAAAAAGCCATAACTGATTCGTATTCAAAAAAAGGGTCTTTGCCGACGAACACAGCGGGATGAAGTGGAAGATGCTGCTGGTACGGCAAAGGAAAATGCATTTTCCGGTTAGCTTCTAGTTCACTGCATTGATGAAGGATAGATCATGGTAGGTGGATGTGGGTGGATTGTAACGGGACAGAAGGAATGCGTGTGTGCTGTGTGTGTGTCCAATCCTAAGTCTGCAAAATGTTACTTCTGTACCATGCCATTTTCACACCAACGATCTGCTTTCAAGATAAGGCTGAATAACACGTAGTTTATGTTATGTTCCTTTATCCCACAGGGGGTGAAATTTGGCGTGGTTGGTAGGACATGAAACGATATTTAACGCAAGGTAAAACAAGGACGTTCTGTCTCCTCCCTTCTCGTCCTTAAGTTACCTTGCGGTTAAATTTCATCCTTTTTTCCTATAAGCACTGCCAGTAATCCTGGAGCATCCTCCTTAGGAAAGGTTTCAGGTCCACCAAAGGGACAGCTGTGAATGAATCAGCAGAACTTGCGTGGAAAACGTGGCTAGCTGGTTGGCCAAAATATTCCCTTTGACGTTGCGGTGCCCTGGCATCCAGCATACGGTATGCTGTTTGGACGCACATGTAGCGCAAAAAGTTGCATAAGTGATAAAAATACAAGATTTTGGTGCACTCTAAGAGTTTTCACAGCTTTTAGGGCGCTTAGAGGGTCTGCGTAAATAACTGCATTTGGAATATTTATTTATTTATTTATTTATTTATTTATTTATTTATTTATTTATTTATTTATTTATAGTCTTTAACGGCTGCCAATATCGCGTAGGTCTCTGCGGCAAATATGGTTGTGTTAGGGCGCAGAGTGCCCGTATAGGAAATGGATGGGCTGACCGCTTCGTAATACGTGTAAGTATGAGGCTTGGATGCATCTGAATAAAATTCAGGACAGGAGTATTTGTGTTGTACTTCCAGAAAGTACATATGGATATTTGAAGGAGGCGTGTGTTTCATAACGGCTACAAAAGAGGGTTCACAGTCCATAGGATGGCACTGCCACAGCCGAAGCTGCGCAGCAATATCCATTACATGGTGTTCAAAAAGTAGGACTCGCATTTCTTCGGCATTGCTTCGTACAAGCAACGAGTACGGCTCTCTCAATGCAGGATGGTTGTCAAAGATACGAGAACTCGACAGATCATTTAGTGACTCATGAGGGCTGTCCATTTTTCGCATTGACTTTCAGAAAATGTACAAAGGAAGCGTAGGATCTCTGCAAATGAAGTGACCACTCGTCGAATTTGGTGGAATGGCTTTCTACGGCGCTTGTTCGAAAAGCACTTGTATAAAGGAGAATGCCTAGATGGTGGATAGGGCCAAGCATTTTCAAAGTGATTGGTGTCGCAGACTGACATACTATGACCCTGTAACTCATAGTAGTGCAAAATATTTGTTGAAACCAACTTTTGCTTAGCTAGACTCGCATTTTGAAAACAATCTGATAGCAGTTATTTTTCTGTTTATGATACTGGCCGCCAACTTTCTCATCGTTCAGCATGGCAAAAGGTGCCACCATTGCTTGAAAGTGCATATTTTCACCAAGTATGCAGCACAGCAGCCACTAACGGGCTGCGAAATTCTTCTGGAGTAAAATTCTTAGTAAGAGCTATTTTGTGAATATCCATTACACTGTCATAACACTATCGTAAACCACCTTCTTCTAGCAAATTGAATGTGCAAAAAAGAAGTGAAGAAGCAATATAAACTTTGAAGACATTGAACTGTTCACATTGTTGTGAGTCACTTTTGGATGTTCCTGAAAAGGCCATCCACTTCTATCGAATTCATATAGACTGGTGGCGATATTGCAGACAGTTATCACACACAATTTGCAATTTTTTAGAATGTAAGAACATTGGCTAACTTCGACCACCTTCGACCAGGCAACACCTCGGCTCTCACTACGATGATTTAACGAAAAAAAAACTAATTTCGGTGGAAAGAATCACTTCTCTATTACGAAGATGTGAAGCTAGGCCTGCAGCATAGTGAGCAAGTATCTTCGACACAACTACAACAGTTGGCACGGGATACATAATACAAGCAAAAAACCAACACTCAGACGATACCATAGCATCAGTGCTGAACAGTATCAAAGATACATGTATCTTAGATAGTCATTGGGTATCTTGTATCTGTATCGCGATACGTCTCCAAAGACGTGTATCAGCATCAGTATTTCCGAAATATTAAATAATTTACTGTACTTAAATACAAGGTACTTAAGATACAAGGTACAATGCAAGAAGATTGACTTACATTCTAATTAGATTATAACAACTATAGCACGACCGGTACTGATGCTAGATCTAATAGAACAAGGATTTATGTAACAGGAAAATGCATGGGCGTACCGTGTTTCTTTCTTCCTGCTATATTAATTCAAAATTCATAATTTCATAATTCAAAATTTGATTGTTAGGAGAAGAGCTTCCTTAGCTGTCCTTCGTTGGCATCCCGTGCATTATATAGGTCTGCCGACCTGTTTACTGCAATATGTATTTTGTGAAGTGCTGTCAAAATGACCTATTTGCTTTTTTACTTTTCAGCCGCCACGAGGTTCTATGTGGATATGGTGCTCGACTGCTGACCCAAAGGTCGCGGGATCAAATCCCGGCCACGGCGGCCACATTTTTGATGGAGGCGGAAATGCTTGAGGCATGTGTTTCTATGTTTAGGTGCACGTTTAAGAACCCCAGGTGGTCGAAATTTACAGAGCCCTCCTCTATACGGCGTCTCTCATAATCATATCGTGGTTTTGGGACCTAAAACCCGACGAATTATTATTATATACTTTTAAATGTTTTCGTAATTGTTGCTACTATTTACATACTTATATTCCACTTCGCTTCACCGTTATGTCAAGGCGACGTTGAGGACGAACATACAATAATATGGGCGTGCACAATGTATACAATAACAAACATTCTGGTTACTACTTAGGAAATTGAGTATGCATATAAGAATGAAAATTATTGAGCGACCTTAAAGATGGGAATATAATATTAATAATAATACCTGGGGTTTAACGTCCGAAAACCATTATATGAATATGAGGGACGCCGCAGTGGAGGGCTCCGGAAATTTCGAACACCTGTGGTTCTTTAACGTGCGCCTAAATCGTGCGCCTTTAATGTGCGCCTTTAACGTGCGCCTAAAAGTACACGGGCCTCAAACATTTTCGCCTCCATCGAAAATGGAGCCGCCGCGGCCGGGATTTGATCCCGCGACGTTCGGGTCAGCAGTCGAGCGCCATAACTACTATACTCGGGGACAACTTTCTGTGGCAATGAAGGGAAAGCTACAGAGTCACAATGCAGGTATCCTACCGCTAATGAATGTAGTCCCACACTTGCGTCCGTATTTTCTGCGTGAGATATATAAAATACTCCTTCATTTTCTACATGCCGCTTTTTGAGACGGAACGCAGCGCACACAAGCAAGATATTTGTATTTCTTTTACTTTATACGTTGTCACTTTGCGTTTTTGCGTCCGTGGAAAAGTCGCGCCTTTTACCCGTACCTTGATGGATGCAACGCTAGCCATCACTTTCCATTGCGTTACGAGACGCGTGCCAAACCGGACTACTTCGCGTAGCAGTAGATGTGCAGATGCTCCGCCCCCGTAGCTTTCCCTTCATTGCCACAGAAAGTTGTCCCCGAGTATAGGCTACCGTGGCGGGGCATCTTCAAGATGTTAGGAAGGATATTAGAACAAACGTTTTATACGAAATGATCCGTTTGTCTCATGAGTGTCCCAACAAGCCGTTTTAGTCTATTTTTCATAGGCACTTCATTTTATATTGTCTTATTTCAACAGCTAAGCTGACGAAACTTCATGCTTAATTTTCATAGCTGTTAGCCGGTCTGCCTGTATCGTGATTCTAAATTTAGTAGCCGTGATTGTTTGATACGGAACAGCCTTTCTAAGATGTCCAAGATGCAGGGCGTGAGAGCCTCATCAAGCTGCCTAAAAGCAGCTTTTTCTCTGACTGTTCAAGTTCTGTATTGTTCGTGAAATAAGTACCTATTCTATTTTATGTCACATAGATATATTTGTGCTCCTTTTTTAGGCCACCCTACATGTTTTACTGTTACTAATCACCATGTAATCGCAGCTATAAGTGTCAATAATGCGAATAGCGGCGGTATCGTGTGACACGTTTTGCAACTTTGTGCCACGATAATGGCATTAACATATTGCAGTCTCACCTTAACGCTATATCTAACTGGTGTGAAAAATGGCTAATGGACCTAAACATTAAAAAGTGCAAAATTATGCTTGTATCCATAACTTGCACTACCCCACCTCTTCATACCGCTCCACTGAATCCTGTTAACTCTTAAAAGTATCTTGGAGTTCATATAACCACTAATCTAGATTGGTGGCCACATGTTGCATACAGTGTTTACAATGCCAACCGTATGGTTGGCAATTTACGACCGAACTTTTTTCATGCTGCATATGGCTTAAAACTGCAGCTTTATAAGACATTAATGCGTTATAAACTAGAATGTCCAGAATGTCCTTGAACTTGTCCAGAATAACTCCGTTAGTTTTATATAGTCTAATTATAACAGAATCGCGAGCATCTCAACCCTGAAAACTTCCCTAGCACTCCCTCCTTTAACATCTCGTAGAAAAGTTTCGCGCTTAACACTATTTCACAAGACGTATCACCATACCTTCCTGCATGACCACCTACTTTTTCACCCACAGCACATATCCCGCCCCATTCATCACCATCACAAACTATGCATAGCTTCATGCAGCACAAACTTTCTTCAATTCATTTGAGATGCGAAGTACCTCTTGCTCGGGGGTATCTCCCGCGGCATGGCAGTCCGCACTCACACTACGCATGCGCAACTCTCCTCCTTCCTTATCTCCAACAGCTGCGCGTTACACTCTCCACTTCTCTCCCAGCAGCTGCTTGCGCTTCTCCCACGTTCTTGCTTCTGCTCTCGCGGCGCATGCGCTACTCTCCTCCTCTACTCTCTTCTCCTTCAAGTGGTAGAGCGCTGCGCGCCTTCAGTCCAGCGCTTGCTTCGGTTGAATCCTCTGAAATGCGGGCTCGACATGCCGAAATTTTCTCCTGCGCAGCGCCGCGATGAGCTCCAGCGCATGCGCGTCCCCTCCCCCTCTCTCTCCTCTCCTACGCTGCCTCCCTCTCGTGCGCCTGTAGACCGCGTTCCCCGCTCGCCCTGTGATAATTAACGGCCAGGCTAGAGGGAAGACACGACGCGCGTAGTGTTCCTCTTCGCGTTCCACGACGCGAGGTCGGTAGCATGCCCAACGAACGCCAACGGAACGTGATCGTGCAAGTTCTCCGGCTTCGCATCGCCTCATGGTCCCCTTTAGCGGGAGCTGGGGTAATCGTATTTGCCTCGTACATCAAAGCGCTGGAACAGGCTTCCCGGTGACATTGTTAGTATTAATGATAACCACTTGTCCCGTGATGCACTAGCTCATATTGTATTATACGATATTTATTTGTACGACATGACCGTATTTTATGCTTTTGTTCGAATACCTTTTTTTGTAACAATCCCCCTACCCCTTCTGTAATGCCATCTCTCTCTGAGGATAAAATAAATAAATAAATAAATAAATAAATAAATAAATAAATAAATAAATAAACAAACTGTACAATACCATCCTCGTGTAGAATACGTCTGAGACGTGTCTGTGCTGTATAAGTTCTCTCGGAGAAGACATGTTAAAATATTGAACGTTAGTGAATATGTCGCCTACGAGCGCTTTACGCCAGCAGATAACCAGAATATAAAATGTCATTGCAGTTCTGTGTCCTCTATGAATACAAGATGCGTGAAGAAATATCGCTACCAACGTTATTGCGGCTGTAAAGCTGTCCGGTGATCCGGTATTGCGTAAACGGTAATACTTTCACGGATAAGGTAAAAACTCCACACCGGTACTTGCGCCGCCATGCGGAGGCTTCCTTTTGAAGTTCACGTGATTAGATGGAAACCAGCTAGCAGGTCGAAAAGCGAAGCAGCGACTTCCATCAACTACGAAATTGATAAGAAATTAGCGCTGTCAGCGCAGTGTACAAATAGCTGTCATGCTAAGCGCTTAAAGCAGCCCCAATAAGTTCTTTCGGAATAAAAATATTATATTTCGAGCAAGAAATACAAATCTTTTGAAATAATATAGACATTTCATCCAAATGCAACAAAGTTGGTCGTAGTTAAGATATTTCAAAGCAAGCATTTTAATGCATACGCATGTACTGCTACGGTATATAGATCTAGAGTAATAAATTTTAGAATGTATCGAAATATCTTAAAGGGGTCATGAAGCACCCCTTGTGCTTGTTGAAAAAACACATCCTGCGGAAAGCTGACTTGGCTATGAACTGCTCTGCCAAATATTACAGTCGTGCGCGCCGCGTTAAGGCCACAAGCGGAGCGCGAAGTTGCCGTTTCCTCAGGCGCCCTCTTTTGAAACAGAGGCCGGTTCTCACTCTCGACGGTGGGCGGGGCGTCTGCACGTTGACGTCGCGGATCTGCCAGTTTACGTCGCAAGAGATATAGCATGCTTATTGGGCGATAGCCGGATGAGATGCGCTTCTTGCCACGGGGTGCCGCCATTTGCCCGCGCCGCACTAAAGCCCCTTGATCTAGGAAAGTAACGACACTCTCCTCCGCGCGCGCGTTTCCTCCTCGATTCTCCTCGCCCGCCGCCGGCGCGCGCTGCGCACGGCGCCATTTTACGCCGGGGCTCCCGCGGACGCGCCGCAGAATTCAATAGAGGCGCGTGATTTGGAACCACTTGCGCGCCCCAGTGGTGTAGAAAACTTTGAAACATGGTGTTAACAAGATCGAGAACACTGAAATGAACGTTCATTAAAAGATTAGTTTCTTCCTAAAGCCGTGCAAATAGGGCATGCTAATTTAAAAGGAGTTTTATGGAGCGTTCCCTCATGCAGACGTTGTTTCTGCCGCATGACAACATGCTATACATCTGCATCTGATATAGCTTAGCTTGCGTCATGTCCGCCTGTGTCCGGATTTTTTGTCGCTTTCCTGTACGCTCATGTGCAACACAGGTGCGCTTAAAGCGTCGCATCTTGTAATGACTTCGTGGAGAATATATTGTCAATCCATGTGTTATCTTGACGTGAAAGTAGGTTTGCGCGGGTGTCTCCTAACTGACCAAGACGCTTGCGCAGTCTCGGCACGATCAAGTAGGGCCAACAGTAACGCATCTACCGCAATAACAGAAGCGCCGTAAAAAGATTTTTCAGAATAGTATTTTGCGGTTCGTGTCAAAAAAACTAGTACTCGGTTTACCTGTGAGAGGCGACATTCCGTACGTTGAGGATAAGTAAACGCCTCTAGTAACGTATTATGATAGTTCACACGAAAATGCCGTTGCAATATGTAGTAACAGAGTTGCAATTGTGATTTTCATTAGGCAAAAAAAAATTATAAGAGCCAGAATCAGAGTGCAATATCAGCAGGATGTTTTATTTTCATGCGCGCGCAACTCGTTGGTTGATACGTAACTAAAAAGAGCGTCGTATCATAGTCAGCACCAGAATCATTGCTAGTGCATAACTATGTTATGAAGTAGAACTGTTTCAAAAAATACAATGTCAAGAAAATAGAAAAGTGGTAATAGTATATCACTGCACAAATATACACCGATTTACACATGACACAGAAGTTTCACTGCGACAAAAGGTGGACGTAAAAGACGATATCTCGCACTATCAGCTTGTTGTTTACAAACAGCGCCTTTATATTCTCGGAAGTGACAGTGAGGAGAGGTAGCACGTTTTCTTTTGAGCCGAGCCACTTTTTGCAAAGAATATTCCACGCGGATATTCGTGCAATTGAGATTGGCTGCGCATTCACAGTCAAGCCAATAATTTTATGAGCTCGATAGTCGGATACAGCCCAAGAAGCACTTAGAAAATAACAGTCTACATGCAGTGAGCATTGGTAGACGTGGTATCCCGTGACGCTAACAAGCGCTGTTTTCGAAGGTCCATTCAAAGTATACAGCTTAACAGGGACAACTGCAGTGCCTTTACGATAAGCATAGGCACTCATCAGGTGAATGGTCATAAAGCAGACAACACCGTAATCAATACCGGTGTCACGCGGGCACTTTTGATCGTGATCGGGGCCGACCCGGATTAGGCTCGATCCGGATCAGGTGCTGCTACACGGTCACTTTGATAGCGATCAAGTTCGATCGCGATCGAGACCATCGTGATATACTCATCGACATCTGGCTCCCACAGATTGCGATTGGATTTACGTTTGCGCCATACTCGATCTGGATTAGTTTGTACCGTAAAGTAGCGATGATTGTTGACTGCGATCAAGAAATTCGATCGAGATTGACTGTGATCGCGATGAAAAGTGCCCGTGTGACTCCGGTACAAGAGATAATCTAGTTTCTTATCGGTAAACGGACAGCGCGTTAATGCATGCAGGCGTATTGAAAGGGTTTGCGTGACTGCAGGCGTGACTAAGACGAGCAATTTCGGCAGCAGCATGCTAGATAACGGCTCACTTATCACGATGTTATTGTTTTTGTGTTGCGCAGTGCTTGTTTTTTTTTTCTTGCGCCGGATCGCATTTATGTTATTATTTTTTTGCATAGACACCCCCTTCCCCCTCTAAAAAAAAAGAAAACAAGAACGCAAAACGAACGCCAGTAAGGGTCATTCGTCCAATCGTTTCTTTCTGTTTTCACCAAACATTCACGTTAAGCGGATCCTAACAATCACGACAAGCGCGATCGAGAAGCTGCATTGTTCGCAGCGGAAAGCAGTTTTACAGCGAAAGCTGTTATGAGATCATTTCACCGGCCGTTTTTGGTGCCGTAGTTGTCCGCCGCCGCCGCCGCCGCCGCGGCCTCCGCCGCCGCCGGTGTCCGTAACCAGTATCGCTCGAAATAAGAAAAAAAACTAAATAAGAAAAAAATTCCAGGAGAGAACGAGGTTCGAACCTGGGCCCTCTGCGTGGGAGCCCAGTATTCAACCTCTGAGCCATGCCGGTGCTTGAAACTGCTTTGCAAAAAGGTCATATACAGGCTTCATGTCGGGGAAGGAACCACATTAGCATATGCAATATAGCGTGGTAAAAGAGTAGAATAAGCACCAAGCGTCGCACAACGCGAATTCTGTAACCAGGCGTCACACAATGCGAATTGCGCAACGAGTAGGTTGTTGAATGCTTCCAACCCATTACAAAGAGCTCTGCCATAATTCTTCATCGTCATCACGCACAGCATCAACAAAGTGCGCATAATGCCTTACATGCGTTTAGCAGGTACCACGGCTGTCTGTAGAATGACGAAAAATGGCACAGTGCCTACTGCCCTACTTCTCAAAAATTACAATGATTTATAGCGCAGTGGGTTCCTCGCAAGTGAACTTCTGTTGGTTGCCAAGGAAGCCCATAAGGCTCCCATGATCCATTTCCTCAGGGTCTCAATAAAGTCAATTCTCTCTCTCTCTCGCTCTACGTTTCTCCGGTTAACGTATGTTATAAAGCGCGGTGGGACAGTTAAATAACGACCGGGCGTCACACAATATGCATTACGTAACTAGTGGGTCGTTTAAAGCTTCCAACCCATTACAAAGGGCGCAACCATGATTATTCATCGTCATCAACCGCCGCATCAACAAACTGCACATAATCGCTTACATTTGGTACCTCGCTTCTCCGCAGAACAACGAATAATGTCGTGCTGGGTGCTTCCCAACTTCCCAAAAATTACGCTTTGTGGCGTAGTGGGTACGTTGCTAATGTACCTGTATTAGTAGCCACAGGAGAGTTTATAACGGGCTCTAGAAATGCCGCTCTTCCAGCTTTCGCTGTGACTGTGCTGCGCTTTCCGCGCAGGCCTGGCGTTTTTTGTAGTTGTGCATTTCAGACTGAATAACAGTTACCGACATGCGAAGTGATGGAGTCTCAGCATATTATTCAGCATACTGAGAACAGCCCCATTTTTATACAACGCGTAAATAGCCGAGAAAAAGAAGAACGTTTATGAGCATCCAGAAGAATATTTAAAACGCTGCATTCGGCAATGCTTTGACACGAGCGATAAAAAAGGCGCCTTTCCTCGCAAAGAACACTGTTCCTTGTCGAAACAAAGTTTTTCGGCCGATGTTTTGCAGCCACTGCTTCTTGCACAAGCCCTCACGCTTACTTTGGGGAATCGTAAAAAGTGCAAACCGTTGTTGCAGTTACAGGCGCAACAGCACGGCATAGCGCGCACGCAAAGCGCAGAAAAAAAAGCGCGCGCAAGGTTCGCTACGCGGAGCCCCGGCGTAAAATGGCGCGAGCGAAAGAGAAAAATACCAGCAAAACACAAGATCCACGCGTCTCTAAGGGCAACGGCGAAGGAGACCAATCGTCGCCGCGGAAAGAGCGGCGGAGAACGGGAGGTCGCGAAAGGGGCGAGGAGGGAGAAAGGAGGACACTCACGCGGCGGCGAGTACAGTGAATGGCGGTACTTTCCTAAGATCAAGGGGCTTTACGCCGCACTCCTCAGTCTGCTGAATTTACACGGTAGCCGCACTCGCGCATGCGAATCACAGCGGGAGAGCGATCGCGTTTCATGACACGCGCTGACGTACTTTCTTACCCCCGTGCCATCCCTCCCTGTCTAGCTTTCAGTGCGCTCGTCGGCACGAGAAAAAGAGAGAAAGCGTTGAGAGCGTGCGCCCAACCCCCGTAACTCCGCTCATTCTTGACGGATTCGAGAAATTTTTGCGGCAATCGATTCGGGAGGCAGTAAACTCCGATACTGAGGTCATTAGACCATTACTTGGAAAAGTGGTTCATGACTCCTTTAAGGTACAATCGGCAAGTATCTTATCGGATACAATAATAGCGGTAGTATCTTGCATCTGTATCTCAAATACTTCTTTCCCGAGTATCTTGTATCGTATCGCGATACCATTTCAAAGTATCTTTGCCGAGTTCCGCATGCATATGCCTAAAGTAACCTCGTATGCCATGCCCATCACTGACTTCCCGTATCGGTGTAGAGGTCTACAAAAGTGAAAAAAAAAATAGCCCACTACACTGTGGGATTTATCAATATGACATTGCCACCAGGTGCTCAGACAGGTGCGGCCACCTCCAACAGCACAGGTGATTTATACCTTGCAGAAATTAAATAAAATGTATTCGATAATGCTTCCTGCTGTAGGCTCAAGCACAGGTGCCACCAGGCAGCAAGTTCAACATTATTTTATCACATAAATTCGATAATGTGCGATTGATATATTCAGAATTATCTGCATCAGAGGTGGACTAGCAAGTTTTGGAGTTGGAGCAGTTCTTGGAGCCGGAAAAAAATTGCTGTGGCTTAGCTCGGCTATGCGAGGATATACGTAGCGTTAGCTAGGGTTCAGCTGATCATTCTTAGCATTCCTGTTTGTTAAGCTTCTCCCCTATTCTGCGCCGCTAAGCAGCATTTGCGCTCTTCTTCTCAATGGCTAAACCACACGGGCAAACGCCAGCCAGCCGGTCTGACAAATGGCTAACCTCCCTGTCCTTCCGTTTTTCTTTTCCTCCTCCTCCTCCTCCTCCTCCCCGCTACATGTACACCCCCCACTGATACGTCTGCGTATGCGCGCAAAATGAGAGGCGCTATTAGGCGGCTCCGGAACAGCATCAGACGCCCACTGCGCAACGGCCCTATCGAAAAAAAAAAAAACAGCGTCTCCAGTGCCTCCCAGTGCCTCCCAGTGCCTTTCAGCGCACTGGGTGGCACTGGAAACGCTGTACAGTGTGTCCCAGTGTACTACAGCGCGCTGGGAGGCACTGGGACAGACTGTACAGCATGGCCAGTGCCGCCCAGTGCGCTTAAAGACGCTGGGAATATTGTACCCAGTGTCCCAGTGTCTTACAGCGCACTGGGAGGCACTGGGCACACTGTACAGTGTCTGCCCGCTCACTGGGAACACTGGCAGCAGATTGGAAAAAAACTGGGCAGCTGGGTGAAATTCGTATAAAATTTAGTATTGGGTCGCGAGAAGTCACAAGAAAAACTCATCGAATATTTTCAAAATATTATTCTATTCTGTGTCCTACACATATCTAGCTTTAGGTTTAGTTAAGCAACGGACGTACGTATACGCTAAAGCAATCATCTGTCGAGCGCGCGCGCTTTCTCTGAAGTGTGCGATCGAGTGTCGTGAATGTAGTTCATATAACTGCATCGAAAGAACTTCACATTCGAAACACAATATGACATTAGCATTAGTCTGATAATAACATCAACCTACTCTACCAGTCAGTCCTTCCATATGGGCTCGTACCGCTGAAAGCCGCACCGTGGCCGCACGTCACCGGCAACAGTGAGCCAATGTAACGCTCAATCTCGGCGTTTTTATCTTCTGATTTGTGTAAGCGAAGGTGCAAATATGGCCTCGCTTCAGTCAGGTATGATCGAAATTACATTTGAACGGTTATTATATTCTTCGTAATTGAATATCCACGTTCTTCACAGCAATCGTGGCGCACGGAGCACAGCTCTAAGCCTAACGGTTGGTTCGGCTAGGGAGCGACTGAAAAGCCACCAAAACATGCCCTCGTTGCCAGACCACTTTTTGGTGCTGTCCCTAGGAAATTCCAAGCGAGATGTACCTAGCCTAGTCCCGTGGCTCTACGTGCGTGCGAGACGTTGATCATGCGATTTAACCATGGAAATGCAGGTGGCTTGATTTAATGGACGCACGAATTAAGGTGCATACTTGCTGCTTTCTTTGGGAAGGGCCACTTTTTGACTAAGGGGCACGCAGTATGGGATGACTGCGCATGTAGGCATAGCCGCACAGTGCATTAGGTTTCATTTTTGTGTTAACCTTGCTGGCGTATCAAGCGCATCAGTTTACGAAGCTGGTTCTTTTTGGACGACAAAGTCTGAGACATGCTCGGAACCGCTAGCGTGCTATATATTCATATGAGCTACTGTTTGGGCCTTGTTTTGTGGTTCCAAGCCAGCTTTTCCCAAAAGGTGCCTTAGAAAAACATTTAGCTCTAATATTCCGTGATAGTCACCGAATAATCAATATTATTGCTTGTTTTAAACGAATGCTGGTGGCGATCGAGCCACCACGCGAACGAGCGTCACGCCGAAGCCGGCCTCCCTAGCACAGTATGTGTGTACTAGGCGCAGCGATGCAGATTGCTTATTTTCTCATCAGATCAGTGGAGTTCCCGCGGTGCCTACCGAACACATCGTGGTGATGGATCTAGGGCATCCTCAACCGATATATGTCGCATATGCATGCATGGCTCCCATCGCATGCGTGTGGTATCAAGCCGATATATGAAACACCATTGTATAACTTTTTTTGCCTAGCTGTTGTGTATGAAATATTTTTTTTCATTGCTGTGCTTTTCACATATCCTATCATCAGTGAAAGGAGTAGCCGGTGCTATACAGAAGCACCAACATCTCCTATAAATATCATATAATGAAAAAAAAGTATTTGTTTACGCCAGGAAAATCATTGATCCTCACCACATAATGATTCGCTGAACCGACCGATGTGTTAGTGCACACTGTCGGCTAAGTGTATAGACGGTAAAACTCGCATACATTGGAATCAAAGGGCATCGCTAAATAGTTCGATATACCCGTAATTAAAAATGCACAAAATGCCTGTTTGAAGCTTAAATATAGTTGGTACATGTCTTGATATATACTGAGTATGTGCAGCTCAATGAAACGAAGATTGGGCTGCACATAGTCAGTATATATCAATAAATACTCATGCGTCTCAGACTGTCCCTCGAGACAATTGTTCGTTCTAAAGCTGCTGTGAAGCCGTTAAGTTTTCCCATTACTTATTTTTCATCAACCTGCTCGTGTGAAACGTGTACGCATCGGACCAGGCAACACTTTGCGCCACTGAAGCAACCTGCAGCGATACATCTTTCCGGCAACTAATTGCAGCCACAGGTAGCAAGCTTCACAGCGTGGCATTTAGTTTTCGTCGCGTTACACCTCTGTGTAGCGGTAAAACTTACAAAGCAATTCCTTCATTGTGGAGCGCAAAGAAATCTGTGCTGCGCACGCCGCCCATGCTTTGACTCGTACCCTGCTTGTTTACGCCATGATTGCGCTGCCCCTTGGATTCAATGCACTATATATTATAATTTACATTATATATGCGTGCTACAAGATGACAGATTCACTATAGTCAGCTTTATGGCATTGCAGTTGTGTTATGCCACAAAGCATGTACTGTGCATCGACGATTCGTTGTGCAGCGAAGTCCACCAGCAGGGAAATCGTAACTGCCACATACGTTACCTGATGCTTTGTCTTCTTTAATTACAAAAAAGGCGCCCACGCAGTCTCCAGTCACCGTACGAGCACCCAAACGTCTAATAAATGAGCAAGTGCATAGCAAAGGTTTCTTCAATTCTTCTACCTGCCACGCAAACGAATTAGCAGCAAACCTCTACATTAGAGAACATACCAGGCCACTTCTTGGAATAGTGTCATGGAGAAACTTAATTATGCCAACAGAGATTATAACAAGATACCAATGAATCAGGTGGCCTGAAGCGTCATCGCATAGTGAACTTGCTGCACAATTGCGACGAGGCGCAGCTACGGATGTCTACATCAAACGCCAGCTGCTACATTTCAGGTCAAATAATAAATGCGCAGATGATGGATTTCTTAGCGCTGCTGATAGTCTTAACAATATGTATAAATTCAAGCGAACACTCGCGAGGTAACATAAAGCAGGGCATACACAGACATTTTAACGCAACGCACGCTCTCGAGTGCCTCAAGTTTCACCTCACTTGAAAACCGTCGGACACATCGGATTTGAAGGAGATTGCGAAATAATTCGATATATCCATTATTGCAAATCGAAAATACTAGCTTTAATATTCACACGTCTCGGGCAGTCCCATGAGATGACTGATTCCTTTTAAGTTGCTTCGAAGCCGTAAATGTTTTATCAACCACTTTGCGGCAGCGAACCCTTCTCGGCCACGAAGGGCTAGAGCTTCACAACGTGATGTTTAGTTTTCTTCGCATAACGCCACTGTGCAGCGGTGAAGCTTAACAAGGCAAATCTCTCATTCTGGAGCGCACTGAGTTATACCAGGCGCTTACATCGGAACACCACTGATACCTTGAAGAGTGAACTTGTTGGCTAGTTGGTTCAACATAACTTAAGGGAGCAGCGCGAAAGACAGGGACAGAAAAGGCACACATACACCCACACGTAGCGCAGTATGTGTGGTTGTATATGTGTGCCTTTCCTTCGCGCTTCATCCAAACTGACAGCAGAGAGTCGATGACGTCGTGATTGATGCTGCTGGTAGTCTTAGCAATCTCACTTCTAAGCGAACACTCGCGAGGTAACGGAACAAAGCATGACACAGATACACAATATCTTTAAAGAAGACACGCCATCAAGTAACTTCAAGTTTCAACTCGACCTCTCATTGCTCTCGTCAACTTGACTAGGGAATTTCTGGGTACACCACGGCGCTAGTTTTGCTCGGCAGCACAAGGTAGCCAACATGAAACATGCTTACACCGCTAACATTGGGCGATGTTTAGGTGGCTTTTTAGTTTCGTGCGTTCGGCTAGGGTGAACTACTGCCGCTGTATATTACGCGGAACATAAACAGAGAGGACGGAAAATATGTTCAAACGGGTGACGAAACTAGTGTTCAGTGTGCAGTTCAGATAAACATTGTTTACCACATTGGCATGACTAACTGCTTAGCGAGTCAGTGCGATCGCCGCAACACATCTGCGGCTACGCTAGTATTTTTGCGGCAAAACGTGCCAGATAGACATTCTCATCCTAGGCAGCACATAACAAACAAATTAGCTATCTTCTCTTAGGTTCTGGCGAGCACGAAGAGACTCAAATCTGTGTTTCTAAATGAGAAAAATGAAAATACTGTCTACCGGAAATAGTTATTACATGAAGAAAAAAAAGAGACCGACTCTCGTCTTTCAAGTGTGGCGTAGCGGTAACGTGATGTATGGTACCTCGAAGTGGTGGGTTCGACTCTCCCTCGCTTGTTTTTTTTTTAGGTTTTTTTTCGCAGCACTCGTCTTTCAGCTCTAATTCCGATCTGGACATGACCACAGTGTTTCAAAACAATTTAAAAGCCCGATTTCGGCCCGTAACGGGTGTCCCAGTGTGCAGCTCGCCAGCGCCCAGCGTGCCTCGTGCAGCATGCCAGCGTCCCAATACCCAGCGTCACACTGGTCCAATAATCATGTATGGCACTGGGCCAGTGCCACTGGGTTTTTTGATAGGGGGAGGCGCACAGCTGGGCGCGCGCCAGCGCCATTGCGTCTGCCACGGATATGACGTCACTCCTCTGGAATGCGCAGACCGGCGAGGCACGCGCGGCGGCGGCGGTGCGCCAGCTGTGTGCCGTGTGACGTCACTGATCCTCGCGCATGTGCAGCACGGCTCTCAAACTGCCACGCGAAACTGCTCCACTTCGGCCAGTGTAGCTAACGCTACAAAATATGTTTTAAAGCAGAAGGAACTATGTTTTGGAGCAGGTTTGGAGCAGACAAAGCCGCGTTTGGGATCACTTGGCACAGTGCAACAATATGTCTGAAAGTTTTAGTGCATATCTTAGTGGTTTACAAACAGGAAATTCTGCTCCAATATGAACAAAGAGACAAGACCAGCAGTCAGAGACTAGCCATTAACGACGCTGTTCCCATAAAATAATGTCGTATGCTGGCTTTACAACAACGTTCATGATGTACAGAAGAGGTGGAAAGAAACGCTAACAGTGCGGCACCCATTCTCTGCTGTCTCGAATTGCTTTTCAAGCTATCCTAGCCTCGATCATAATAGAGAGTTTTTGCAAGTTAGGGAAATACGGTACGCAAATACGGTAAGGACGTACGGTAGCGTTCCTCCTTTCCTGCTGGTTGTGCTTTGGCCGCTCAACGACCGGGAAAGGAGGAGCGGTACCGTACTGCCTTACCGTATTTGCGTACCGTATTTCCGTAACTTGCTAAAAGACTCTAATAAAGAAATTGCAGGCAGTTTGCACTAAGTCGCGCAAAGCTTCGCACAGCGAAGCACGGGTCCGTCGCCGCTTGTACTCCCCGTCGACCAACACGTCTAGCTTCGAGATGCGCGGCGTCCTCCTCGGGAGTACGCAGCCAGGCTACGCACTATATAGCGGACGTTGCGCGCGATGTTGCGCGCGTGGCTTAGCTACTGCGCATGCGTGGCTTGGCCAGATGATCCGATATCTGGTCGCTAGACGACGCGATGCGATGCTTGCTTCCTCTTTCTTTCTACCTTTTTCTTTGTCTCTACTTCTCTCTCGTTCGTTGATGCTATTTCTCTCTTTCTTTTTCTTTCTGCATTTCTTTCTATGTCTCTCTTTCTCATTCTTTCTGTGTTACGCTTTCCTCTCTTCCCTGCTTTCCTTCCTCCTCCCCATCACATCTCTCCTCACACTCACTTCGTATTCCCACCCCCTTTCCACCCTATACTATACAAGGCTATGCTATTTTCTGCTGGCGTGCCTGGATAGCAGAGTGGTTAGGACGCTCGCTTCGGATCGAGGGTACGCGGGTTTAATTTCCAAATTCCGCCTCGTGAATTTTTCTTCGGCAAGAATTTTGCGTCTTCCCTTTCCTAATATCGTTCTTTCCGTATCTCTGTTTCTCGCTTCATTTCGCCATTCATTCTCGCCGTAGCGGTGAGATTAGCGGTGAGAAGTGGGTATTGCTCAAATTCTGCGGCACAGTCCCGTTCATGATAATGACAGTTTTCGGTCAGGGTCACACACTTCGCTGTTAAAACTGATCGCACACTTCTCTGTTTTAACAGCTTCGCTGCTAAAAGCCACTAGAGTCATCCACGATGTCATCAAGAACCATTCTTGCATCTTTTTATGCCACCAAGGTCACAGCGTGATGAAAACAGCGCGCCGCGCTCTTCGCCTTTCTTTCTATCGCCCCCCCCCCCCCCCCTTTATTGCGGTGAAACATTAGTGACAAGTTCAGCGTGGCATATACCGTTTCTGGGAGTGACAGGTGTGAAAACGTCTTTCGCTTCATGTTTTCGAGAAGGGGAAGGGTGACCACCCCTACAGATTCCCTCTCTCCTCCCCCGCCCCCTATGACATCTTGGTTCGTGAAGGAAGTGTTAGTGTTCCGCGAGTGCTGATCACTAAGGACATGCCACTTATTTCCAATAAATTTACACAATTATTTTGAGAGAAATAATTTTGCATTGCACACTGAACTTAACTCGCCACTGCATACCGCATCCGTACTTCCGTAGTCCGTGAGCAGCGAGAAACCCACGCGGCAGAGGCGCTCAAGAGTCGTTGTGTGATTTGCGGACGCATGGTGGTCACGCTGAGCACGCTCGCAAGCCTAGTTCTAACAAGTTGGTGGGAATTAGTTGGGGAGCACTGCAGACTGAGGCGACTTCTGTGCACTCTTATGGCGATTTACGGCGATATTACGCCTGTTGAAATGGCGCTTTTTTACGGACACGCCAGTGCAGTCACGCATTATTTGTGGCTCACGACGCGTCAAGGTCTGCATCGCTCAGTTTCTAAGCGCGCTGGTTCGCCACCGCATTATGTCGGTTTCACAATCCCGACACGCGACGAGTGCTTCGATGCGCACGAGTGGCAGCGACACCACTTCGTGCCGGACACGTGCTTTACGGGCATTTAGGCTTAGCGCTACAATTCGTGTACCGAACAAAGCTACACTGCGCAATTGACAAAGAACATTTTTTACAACTTTTGCACACGCTATTCGTCATTTGCGTGAAATCGCCATTTACAGTGCGCAACCTGTACCAAAAAATCGCACCGGATGGCCGGCATGCGCTAAGTTAGGATAACCACAGTGGCTCAAAAAAAAAAAAGACAGTTACTTGTCAACACATTATCGCCATTTCGTCATCAAGAGCATTAGCTTCCAGACTATAGACAACATGCCGAATCGACCCTAATGGAAATAACGTGCGCACATATTAGTTAGGCCAATTCTATCTCAACCAAAAGCGCATAAGTTAAAACGGGGAGAGGTGGGGGCTTCCACAGCAATCATGAAAATATTGTTGGTGTGTTTGGGCCTGACCAAGAATATTTTAGGCCAAAAACACTCCACTGTCGTGCAAATAGGCAGAATAGTGACCTTTGGCGCACTTAGCGTAAGATGCACTACAATATGCGCAGTAAATTCAATAACCCCAGACAGACAGAAATATAGCAAATTTGAGCTAATGTTGGGCCACCACTGATGTCGAAGAATTGAAAGCTGGGCCAGTTGGTGACAGTTCTTGAACATTATAAAGCACAGCGCAACCACGACGCGGACCACGAGAAAAAAGGGACAAACCACAGCGCTGACTCGCAGCTGAATGTTTATTGAAAGCATATGACAGAAAAGATTACCACTACCCTCAGACCCATGTGACCACATTAAAGCAAAAGACGGCAAATAAAACGCGAGACGACCACTTGTACACTCCAAGAAATGAATATTAAGATACCGTAGTATCTAAAAAAGTGAATTCGCTATCGTGTAGGGCAGTGGAAGGTAGGCTGATACATTGTTAACACCTATTTCTGATTTGCTATGCCTCAATTATTTGTCTCGTTATTTGACCAAGGTGTATCCCATAACCTGAAGAATGATGTCAGCTGGTTTGGAGTGAAGGTGGCCTTTTCAGCACTTAATAGGTTGAGTAGGGTCTGTGCGATCGTAGAGCAAAAACTTAAAACGCGCGTGGACGGAGTCGCCAAAAATGACTGTGGGGTCAGACACGTGACACCTTTTGTGCAGTGCAGAACAGGCGTCGTGTACCTCTTGTCGTTTTCATGTGGTCGACCTTACATAGGCCAAACAAGTAGATGCATCAACATCAGGCTGTTGGAACACAGGCTTCGTTGCAGGGGAATGTGCAGTCGCATATGTCCCAAAACGTTGCGCAGTGCTATTGTTCAGTTTTGTTTCATAAAGCTGAGGTCCTGTCGATACAACCAAGGTCAAATAACGAGAGAAATAATTGACGCCCATCACATCAGAAAAATGGGTGAACAATATCAGCGTACCTTCCATTGCCCTACACGATAACGAATTCGCTTTTTAGATACTACGGTATCTTTTTCTACGGTATCTCATTTGATTAAAGTCAGCGACAGCGTATCATTTCTTGGCGTTCACCTCGATGCTAACCTTACCATCGCTCTCCATATTGCTCACATTAGAAAAACGGCAGCATTCGGCATTCGCGCATTACTCAAAGCTCGCTCATATTTTTCTCATAAAGCACTCCTTTCTCTTCGCATTCATTCATCCTCATATCACTTATGGCATCGCATCATGGGGGAATACTTACCAGTGTCATCTTTCATCCTTACAACATCTACAAAATCGAGCTCTTCGCGTTATTTTTAATTGCTCTCGCGACAGTAGCGCCATTCCCCTTCTTCAGTGCAATAACATCTTAACGGTTAGCAACCTATTTCGGTTTAATCTAATTATGTTTCTGCATAAACAAATAAAAAATCAACTTTCTGCTAATTTCATTGATCCCAAGATGTTAGTTAATACTAACACAACCAGGTTTGCGGCTAATAATAACTTTTTACTTCCTAAGGTTCATACTAACTATGGTAAACCATCTTCTCTCTTCTGTACCATCTCCATATGGAATAACTTGCTTCATACTAACTATGGTAAACCATCTTCTCTCTTCTGTACCATCTCCATATGGAATAACTTGCCGACTTCACTAAAATGTAAAGTTTCTTTCATTTCATTTAAAAACTCATTAAAAGAGCATCTGTTAAATAGTTGATCGGTCTTTTGTTTGTTACTTCACAATGTATTTATTATTTGTTTTTTTGATGCCATGCCCTTTTGTTTTTCAATCTGCTTTGTGTATTCTTTGTTTCTGCGATTCTAACAGCTGATTATTGTTTTATTTATTTGTAATCATCACCGAGGGTCCCGTTGCAGTCGTGTACTTTGGGACCCTCGTCTGTATATTTTACTCCATGTATTATTTTTTATATCATGATAATAAACTTATTGATTGATTGATTGATTGATTGATTGATTGATTGATATTTCTTTTCTTCGAGTGTACACGTGGTCGTCTTTCGTATTATTTTTGGATTTATCATAGAAGCTGGATTGCCGTCTATCCTCTTAATGTGGTCACATGGGTGTGAGGGTTGTAGTAATATTTTCTGTTATGTGCTTTCATATACATTCAGTTGCGAGTCAGCGCTATGGTTTGTCCCTCTTATATCGTGGCCCGCGCCGTGGTTGCGTTGTGCTTCTTAATGTTCAACACCACTGATGTGTTGTACTTCCCCCATGCTGTTGTGTGAATGCAAGGTCACAACGCCACTGCAGTGCCTGCTGCTGCTGAAAAAAACGGAAAAAATCCGCTAACCTGTGCAGGACGCAAGATGAGTCGGCCCGGTGTGACAAACACACTCCGCACAAGGCAGGTGCCACGGGCCAGCTGTGGTGGCTTCGCATCCCGGAACCGGCTGCAGCCAGCGTCAAAGGCATGTGAAAACACCACGATGTGGCCTGCATCAATGCTGGACACAACATGGTTCAGGGCTCCCTCCACCACCAATGGCTCCTTCACCGATCGCTCTTCAATCTCTCCCATGAGTTTTTCGAATGCAGACTCTGGCATCAGGACCATCTGGTCAAGAACGTCAAAGGTGATGTGCAATACCGCCTTGAACGCATATGCACAGGGAAACGGCAGAGTCCTCTGCATCTTCTCGCACCGCTCCTGAAAAATCAATGTATTGTCAATACCTTGATGTCAAGAAACTGGTCAAATTGTCAATTTACTTCGTCTGAGTGAAACTTCCTTACACCGAAATTTGACCTTTATGCAAAGCGCAGCGCAATAATTACCACTTCATTTTCACACACAAGCCGCAAGAAATGTCCACTAAGAGGGCAGTATAAAAAACGTTCATTTCAATGGGGAAAAAGCGAATTTTGTTCAGCTTGAGAGTACACGACCATACTTACAATCTGCTGCCGCACCGATTCAGTCCTCTTTACATTGGCTCTATGGCATATAGAATACCAAAAGTACAGGTCTAATGAAGTGCAGTGATTGGTGTTAGCAAAGCTTTCACACCCATTCCACAGCCATGGCTTGTCACCATAACCTTAGCTGTTGCCGAGAGTGGTATGACACCGACTGCAATATTCACCGGGGTGCTGCTCTCCACTCACTTCGATGAACAGAGCATCAAAAACTGTCACACATTGCGAATTCAAAAAGCTTCTCAATAAAATCATGTTGAAGCAAGGCGACCAACACAATTAGGGCAACTTCGCTCAAGGCCACCACATTTTTTGTTGCTTGACTAATCGCGCATGCGTAGAGAGTCTAGTATAATGTCGACGTTTCAGTGGCCATTATGCACTGGTTCAAGAGAAGTATTTCGGGTTTACCACTCAACGCTTAAATAGTGCAAACAACTCTGAAAATTCACTTGGTTACTACATGTTGCTAGAGAAGTGCACTAACCGAAAACACCTTTCTTTATGCTGTAGGTGTCTATTCCAAATGATTTCACTGAGACATTATTTGATCAGAGACTTGAGGGTAGCTTCTCTAAAACCGAACATGGCGGAGAGACAACTCTCTGGTAATCCAGAACAAGTGCCTTTATTCTGTCCCTCACAGATGGAGATCATGTGAAGTACACTACACCTGTCAGCAACACGAATTTTTTGCAGATTAAGATCGCTTGCAAGGTAGTTGAGAGGGCATTACATTTAATGGTAGCAACATTGTGGCTATTCAATGCCTGTCGTTTGTCGCACGGTGTCCCTGGGCTACATTTTAGGTAGAAGAGGCTACGGCTAACAATTACTGTTCTTTCGCCTAGAAGTAATCATGTGGCTGTACCAATACCTTAACTTTCATGGTCCAAAGTGCTGCATGGTCGGGGCAGTGAGTTCTGATGGGTGCGTAGCAGAAGTGTGTCCCATGAGCACAACGCTGCGAAAGCCTCCCGACCACACGCCTGGCAAGGGAGTGGTCCCGCACGACCAGCTTGAGGAAGAGGCCTCCGCAAAGGGAGGCTGTGCGGACGGCACCACCAATGCACTCGCACCCTATGGCAAGGTAACGCTCCCAGCGACGTGGAGCAGGCATGCCTCTGCTTCTTGAAGGATCGTCATTCATCACTTCACCCATGAGCATGGCCGGGATCTTAAGCTGAAGGTACAGCTCCACGAAGTGGTTCTTCTCATTTATCAACACCTGAGGTACCAAGCATAGGCGAACACCCTTAACATCCCCGAGACACTTGAGGAAGCTACTTCATAGCTTTCTCTGGGACAATGATTTTCGCAAGAATTCATGCACTGTAGCAAATGTGAGACATCAAGGAAAGCAAACAACAATACTGTGCTCAGACACATAAATGTCAGCAATCGCATTTTCGTTAGCTTGTCTATTTTGTAGGACACATAACATAGCACTCTCTCCGATTTTTCACGTATGTTTGTGTACCACACGCTGCTGGGGTCAGGTCTGTGCTCTATTTTTGGGGGCTCCAGCTGGAAGGCTACAATCTCCCTTCATTGATACAATAGTGGACCTGAAAAAATGCATTTTTTTATTAATATACAGTACATCCTTGCCATTTTATTCGAGGGTGCTGTGTTTGTCATGTTATTTTCATATTTACCCTATACTCACGGATACCTTTTTTTCCATAAGAATAGCTTCGAAAACCACATGCACATTACGATCGAGTACAAACCCTAACCAAAACACGCATCAAAACTTCCTTTTGCCATTACAAGGTGGTGGCAGTTTACTCATGGCTGGGAAACATCGTGAAATGTTTTCACCTCATTTTCCGCAGATGCAGCAGCGATATTCAATCACTTGGAGCGGTGCCTTTGTTACTTTGCCATCTACTCGTCGATTCGCTCGACAGACAACAGTGTCCGATAATTTCTGGGCAAATGGATGCTGTGACCACAGAGATGCATTGTTTCTGCGAACAGCTTTAACTGGAAAGAGATACTAAGTGCAGAAGGGAGCAGTAACAGAGCAGCATCGTACAATTTCAGCGTACAGGTCCTTGGGATTGGGACTGGCAAAAACTGAGGAAGCCTATTTCTTACAGTCATACGATCAAGCAAATGCCACCACAATGTGCAAACAGAGGTGTTCCCAGACCATAATGACTAGCTGGGCGACTTCGTCAGGAAGCTACGAGTGGGTCACATTTTTGTAACCACGGATGCACTCGAGGCAAATACCCCTAAACATGGCAGGAGTCCAGGCCTTCCAAGAAGCCTGTTAAAGACAGCCACAACTAGAGCAACAGCTTCATAAAGCGAAAAGGATTTTTTTTTTTCGTGAGGGTAGACTGGCTTGTGCCATAAGTTGCCGTGGCAATTCGAAGAGAAGCTGTTCTCTATTCAGTGGCATATTTCAACATTGTAACACAGCAACGCTTATCAACGCTAACCAGACCCCGGTGTACTTTGATGTGCCTGCAAACTCAAAAGTGGAGTCGACGGGGTTTAACCAAGCCCACTTGCTTTTGTCCGGCCACAAAAAGACACGCATAGCGGCAATGCTCGCCTGTACAGCACATGGCTACAAGCCGGGAGCTATTCCTTGTTCTTAAGCGTAAGACGCGCGCATAGGCTGCCGGCTTTCGTTGACGTGTTGTAATGTACGCCAACAAGGAATGTTGAATGGACACTGATCTCGTAATTCATTGGATTTACTGTGTGGTGCAAGAGGCCCAACACTAGCTTAGGGCTCTGCTTGATTCTTTTAAGTGCCTCTCGGACCGGCATATCAAGGATAGGCTTACAGCTTGCCCCACAGACCGCACGGTCCACAGCAAAAACTCCTTAAAAGGCAAAACAGCGCCTACTCGAGCATCCCATTAAAGTCACGGAATCGGGCACAGCAGTGACGCGGCCTCTGTTGGGAGAGTACGCTAGCGGAGAAAGAAAAATGCGCGCGTGGCGCTCTCCGATGGAGCTCGTCCGTTCAATCCCATTCGGTACCGATTCGCCGCCTGCGCTTTACGCGCGTATGGGTGTGTATCTTGGGCCTCCTCGCCGGCCCAAACATCAACGATAATAAAGGCGTCACATACAGGGAAATCACCAGCGTGAATATTTTGAAGAAAGATTTGGTAAATATTTTATTTATAACACGAACTCGATAGCCTAGGTATCATTCCTTCCGACAAATTATGGGACGTACTTCTTTACATTTTTTTTAATATTTACATATACTGCCATCTTGCACAGCAAGATATTGCACATTTTTTTTAATATTTACATATACTGCCATCTTGCACAGCAAGATATTGCAGGAGTGAGTACATACGTACACTAAAAATACAATAGAAAAAGAGTTTACACATTGACGAAGAGAGAACTATATCAGGAAAGTATACACAGCTCATCATAATAATATAATAATAATATCTGGGGTTTAACGTCCGAAAACCACGATATGATTATGATAGATGCCATAGTAGAGGGCTCCCAAAATTTCGACCGCCTGGGGATCTTTAACGTGACCTAAATCTAAGTACGCGGGCCTCAGACATTTTCGCCTCCATCGAAAATGCAGCCACCGCGGCCAGGATTCGATCCCGCGACCTTCGGGTCAGCAGTCGAGCGCCATAACCACTAGACCACCGTGGAGGGGCCACAGCTCATCAGTGAGTGAAGTTTGGCAATTGCTCTACAAATTTATCACTGAACAACTCACGCAGGGAGCCCTCAAGACCGTTCCAAAGGTCAGTAATGAGGAAAATAGGAAAATTCATAGCATTCAATGGATGATTTCAAAGCAACTAAAGGGTGGTGACTACATCTGCTGAGACGAGAAGTGGGGTTAGTAAAAGCAATAGGTACAGTCGAGTGCATAATTTTAGAGACCACGGGAGCGCGTGCCGAGGCGTGTCGCTGCGCCTTCTGGCGGCTGCACGGCTCTGTCCGGGAGCGCGTACTGCGCACGCTCGTCCCATATCACCCGGCAGCCTGTCCTTTCGCTCGTTTCAACGGCGCGCATCTCGAAACGTGGCGGACGGTGCAAGGTGTCACTTCTGTAGTCGCTGTGAAGACAATGAAAAAAGCTGAGCGCTAATGTGACGGAAACCTATTGCGACAAACATCAACACCCGCGTGACGATTAAAGCGCTACTAGGTGAGGGGGGACAAATAATGAAAACAAAAAACTAATTAAGCGTTTATTTTCATTAGTTTTAATTTTATTTGTCATGAATTAAATTAGTAGATTATTTAATCAAACTTTAGTCTTGGATATGTGGTTGAGTGGCCAATTTTTTTTCGTTTATTTTCAGAAACAGCGGGCACATGCAGGCAGTCTGGTAACATCGGCCAACGGTTTTGCGCATTTTGAGATGCAAATGGCGTCGCTCGTTTTTGCGCAGTAGATTTGTGCCTGTCGTCCGTAGGTGATTTCCTCGCATAAGCGTTGTTTTCTAGTCGCGGTACTTGGCAGAAGGTAATATAGCCCATCGCAGCTATCGGGAACCGTTTCAGTGACTGTGTTTTGCCAGCGGACGATGAGTGGACGATGAGAGGACGATGAGTCCGCCACGCCACGCGAAGAAACGCTGCGCTGTCTACGGATGCAAGAGCAACACGTGTGAAAGGTTTGTGTGTGTGGTGATGTGGATTGTGTGGCCCGTGACGGGGCGAAGAGGGAACGACAGTTCTGCTCTGCGGTACGCCTTGGAGGGGAAGACGACGAAAGGAAGCGCGAGCGGGGCGTGCGGCTCGAGGAGTTGGAGCGCGACACGGTTGGAACGGCAGCCGCTGGTCGGCGGCTCGGGTCGCGACATCGCTTAACCAGGCGTCCGGCAGCCATGTGGACCTGGTGAGCCTGATTGCCGCTCTGTGCCCGGTGCTGACACAGAGACCGGCAGCCTAGTCTGTCCCTGGCCTGAGGTCCTGGGGCCCGAGTGGTGTCACGAGGTGGCCACAGCTCATGTTGGCGACGGGCAGCTAACCTGCGCTGCAGTGGCCTGGTGATCTACCGGCCTGCAGTGCCATCATCACCACCACTACCACCTCGCCACGGTCAAGGCAGCGTTACTGTTGACTGCCCAAGGAGTACCGGTGACGACCGACCTCGCCGCAGCGGCAACAGTTCATAACGGCGAGCAGGACAGTTGTGCGCGAGGCGCGTAGGACGTTTAGGATTTAAATAAGGAATGCTCTAGTGTGTTGTGCGTGAATCGTCAGTTATCGGTTGTGTTAGTCTGTGTTGTGTGTACAGAATCACCTGACTGCCGGTTGAATTATTTCGGATCCTGGGCCCACATTACACCATCACAGTGTGCACGTTGAATTGTTATCCTACTTCTGATTTCTTTGTTATATATTTCGGGGTAATATCCTGTTCAACTGCAATATTTCGCCAATAAAACACACGTTATTTATCAAATCTGTCTTTTTCGTCTTCCCGTTATCTTGCAGGCTTCCATTATAGAGCCGTCATAGTGATAAGAAAAAGAACGTGCAGCTATAAAAATAAAGTAAGAAGCGGCGCCCTGTCAAAAAATTTCATAATTTCGCGCCCATCGCGTTAAAACGTGACGTCATTTCCGCTTCCGGTTGTGACGATATCTTTTTCTTTTTTTTAATTCTGTTTGTCCCCTCCTCACATAGATGGCGACTGTTGCAACAACTAGCCACCGGCTTGACACGTGGGCTTCTACGGAAGTTACGCTACCAGTTTACATATACCTTGACAGCACATCATTTGCGGGTTTCGGCGTGCTGCACATAGTGCACGTTACTCCTAGGCGATCCGCGGCGTGATCACATTTTGAATGTCGAGTTAGGCAATCAATAAACTCAGCCAGCACTGTTGCCTTTTGCGCTCTCATTCGCCGAACTAACGCACGTAGTAATACTCGGTCCAAATATCATGTGTCTATGAACATGCATGAAACCACCAAACGTCCAACAGCTGCAGAAAAGAGCCGAGGAAGAAAGGTGAAAACAAACTCGGTTTATTAAGGATAAATCTTTTATTAAGGCCGCTGCGGTGGTGCAGTGGTTTCGATGCTCGGCTGCTGACCCGAAAGACGCATCTTCAAGTCTAGTCGCGCATGCCGTATTTCGATAGAGGAGAGATACTTGAAACTAGTATACTGAGTGGACGTTAAAGAACCCCGAATGAGCAAACATTCCCAAGACGTTACTTTGGTGGAGCTCTATGTCATATCTATATAATAAAATTTATTTCTCTCTCTATATCGTGGTTCTGTCACGTCGAGAGCCCGCACTTATTATTGGTAGGAGTCGAGCCTCGACCCAAGAGTTTCTAGGATTCGAATTTCAGATATTCATATGTCGTCTTCTACTACTCGAACCATAAACCCCGATTGAAGTCAACCCATTAATTGGATGCATTATAGTAGATTAAGACAAGTAAGCGTGAATTAATGCGGATTGAGACGTGCAAGAGATATCATAGGCTTTCACTTTCGAGTCTTTTCATATTTGGGGGTATCTGGGAATGTTTTTTCCGGAAACCAGAGAAAATCACGAAGGTTGAAAGGGGCGCCACCGCTTTCAGTATTTCAATAGAACTCTACCCATGACATATGCACGGAACATTCTCGAACGCGAAGTAGTCGGGAATTGAGACTGCCTCCATTAACATCCGTCGCTCGAGCATCAGCGTGTATTCTGGTATTCTGGTCACGTTGTTTTGTAAAATACTGCAGTGAATTACAGGCGAACACAATTCAGTTCGAAGTGCTCAAATGTTGGAGGCCCCACAAGGAAACAAAAGTTAATTCCTTAAGCTGTTCGACCAAATACCTCGCACGGCGGCACACCGCTCCTTTTGTACACATTACTCACTGCGTGGAAATGCTATTCTTTATTATAGCTCTGTCAGAAAAATTGGGCACTCAGAAGATTCACGCGTGCTTGCGACGCAGGCGCAGTACCATTTTGTCATTTTTGTCAGTTCTTTGCCTTGTTTCGTGGTCTTTCGGGCTTGGTGACGATAATAAATTATGTCGTACAGCAAATGTTGAATGGCAGCATATCGCGGCACAGCCCAGCTATTGGACAGCTATTGGACAGTGCCATTCTCGAAAGAGTATACGATCGGGGGTTTCAAGGCCCCCACATTCGTCTTCAAAAATGTCGCCACGAGTACCAGCTGATGAAAGGAGACGCATCGTAGAGTTGAGCATCCAAGGCTTTTCTCAGCGGGTCATCTGCCGGCTCCTTCAAAGGTCAAGAAATGCGGTGAGTCGTGCCATCCAAGCGTACCGACAAATATGGGGGATCAGTGATAGAGACCGTGCTGGAAGGTCAAGATGCACAGATGACGAAGTGGACAGGCTAATTATCGCCGCCGTAGTAGCTGATCCCCATATATCAGCGAAAGGCATAAAAGATGCATTGCATCTCAACGCGTCCGTCTGGACTATCCGTAGGAGGTTGGCGGAAGCAGGGCTTGCCAACTGCGTCGCGGCCCAGAAGCCCCACATCACGGACAGGCAAAGATCCATGCGACTGCAGTTTGCGCGTTCTGTGCAGACATGGGGATCAGAAGAGTGGGGAGAAGTCGTGTTCAGCGATGAATCAACGTTTTCAAGTCGCTGGGATCAGGAACGGCGAGTATGGCGTCCAATGAACTCGAGGTGACATTTGCGATTTGTCTTCTACATTAATGTCATCCTTGTACTATTTACCATTGAATGTGTAGAAAGAGTAGTGCACAGGGTAAGTAACCGCAGCTGGTAAAAATTAATGGCAGGTCACCCACTACAGTGCGCCTTAATTACGTTGTGGTTAAGGCAAGTAAAGCCCAGCACTTTATTGTCTTCGAACTTGCTGTAGAACGTTGCTTAGCTTTGATTCTCTTTAAGCTGTGTTACTTCTTATCGTGAGCAGCTCGCCAAACTTAAGCACCTTAGCCAATGTGTGATGTTTTTTTTTTTTGTATATTGTACCTCATTACCTTAGAAAAATACAGTTGAGTTTGCGAGGCCTGGAACGCACTGAGGGTGCCTTACCAACATGTCGAATATTTCGCACCATCTTGGCGATCTCGCATAATTAAAATTCCATTATATGGATCTTCAAGTAAGACGAAATTGTTCGGGGATAAAGTGACTATGTGCCATTGTCGTTCTTATAAATCCGTGTAACCAATCCAGCATTTCCTTCCTCGCCAGGTATTCACCACAGTACACGCAGTCGGTCTTTGCCAGTGGCCGATGCTCTGTGAGTGTCTGGACCGCCATGACCAGGGAAGGACTTGGACCACTGGTTCTTATCGATGGGAACCTTTCAGCCTCCACGTACTCCCTTATAATAGAGAGAGAATTGCTTCCTTATGTCTTGAATGGGCCGTTCAAGGATGGTTGTTTCGTGTACCAGCATGACAGGAGCCCGATTCACACTGCTCGCAGTGTGAAATCTTTGCTTGAGGGCCTTGCTGTTCGCACATTGGAAGGGCCACCTGTAGGAGCGGACCTGAACCCCATTGAAAACGTCTGGGGTCTCGTGAAACGCCGACTTGCGGCGCAGGAATCTTGGAAGTTCAACGAAGGAGACCCTATTCGCGGCCATACAGGAGGAGTGGGAAGCACTTCGTGCACGCCTCGAGATCGTGGCCGCGCTTTACAATTCGATGCCATCTCGTGTGGCGCAAGTGATTGCCGCCGATGGGCGCTTGATTAAATACTGAAAGTAGTGATCCTTCCTGGATAGCAGTTATAGCTATCGTT
Organism: Rhipicephalus sanguineus; assembly: GCF_013339695.2. Taxonomy (NCBI): domain Eukaryota; kingdom Metazoa; phylum Arthropoda; class Arachnida; order Ixodida; family Ixodidae; genus Rhipicephalus; species Rhipicephalus sanguineus. Next base: position 46,732,443 of record NC_051176.1, read on the forward strand.
TTCTTTTTTTTTCTGGCTTATAAGAATAAACTGTTTATTTATCGCGTTTCCTGGCTATTCATTCTGGACGCGCGATATTCAGTGGTTTACTGCATACCACTGCACGCGCCATATTCGCACCAAGAAATGGAGCTGGCATAACGTCTCCGAGACAGAGCACAAAATTCATCACTGCAAGATGAGCATATCACGCAACTCCGTTTGAGAAAAGCTGAGAAACTGCATGTTTTCCGCGCTGCATCAAGGAAGAAAGCGTATTGCATGGCGCGCTCTAGCCATGCTATTACATTAGAGGCATTTTCGCCGCTATATTATCGCTCGGGAGTACCGGTGCTTGCACAGCGACTGCAGAAGTGGCACCTTGCGCCGTCCGCATCGTTTCGAGATGCGCGCCGTTGAAACGAGCGAAAGGACAGGCTGCCGGGTGATATGGGACGAGCGTGCGCAGTACGCGCTCCCGGACAGAGCCGTGCAGCCACCAGAAGGCGCAGCGACGCATCCTCGGCACGCGCTCCCGTGGCCTCTAAAATTATGCACTCGACTGTACATCAATAAATGTTTCCTCATGAGTAATTTTATGCCGCAGGACAAGACGCTCACAAGTACGTTTGTGAGCCATATCTTTTACCTGCAGCTTGTTATCATGCAATGCTGGAGAAAAATGGCGGTCATAACGATTAGATATTAATGCAATGCCTTTTTTTCTGAATAGACTCGAGGAAATTTTCACGGGATCGTGACGTACACAAAGGCAGCAGTCGGCCTGTCCAAGATGAAACTCTTGATTTGACCAAACTTGTGGCCGGGAAACAGAAAGTCAAACTACAGCATACACACTGTACACTGATATCGGCGAACAGATCGTCGGCCGTCGATAAACTGATCTGCAGCAAGGCGCGTCGGCTTTCAGACAGCGCCATCGAACATTCGTTAGACCCATAATACTCTCAGCAGTTCGCGTTTTCGCGCTCAAGCCTATAACAAGATTCTAACATAATCTGGAAGGTTCTCAGACATTAGGGCGCGGCTTGCGGAAGGCCCCGGTTACGCGTGTAACTGACTAGTTACATAAAAATAACAAAAGAAATGCGCGTGGCCATGCCGTCCTCTGAAAAAGCATCCTCCCGATGCTTGCATCAGAACACAGAAAGGGGAAAAAAAGTGTAGTAGGATTGTTAGGCGGGCGAGTTGGAACTTATCCATCTTTGCGCAGCGCACGAAATTGACAAGGACACAAGAGAAGAGGACGGGACAAGCGCTGATCTTCAACTGAAAGTTGAAGATCAGCGCTTGTCCCGTCCTGAAGATCAGCGATCAGCTTTCAGTTGAAGATCAGCGCTTGTCCCGTCCTCTTCTCTTCTGTCCTTGTCAATTTCGTGCGATGCGCAAAGATGGGGAAAAAGTGCCGACAGAAATGAAGCACAATGATAAAGGAAGCCCTAAGGTTCGCTAACGCGTACAAAACGGCTTACAGCGCACGACATGGACGACTTGAGGTCGTGCGAGGTGCCGCTGAGTGTTCCTGATGACGTCCGGGGTGACCTCGTAGTCTAGAGCACCGAGACGTCGAAGCACCTTGTATATCCCGAAGTATCCCCGAAACAAGTTTTTCAATAATTCCACGTCGGTGTATCGGCGTCCAGACTCAAACACTGTCACCGGGCTGGTATTCCACGAAGCGTCGTCGAGGATTGTAATGGCGACTGTCGGTTGTCTGCTGATTCTTGATGCGTAAGCGGCCGAGTTGTTCGGCTTCTTCGGGGCACTGAAGGTAGACAGTCGCGTCGAGGTTTTCTTCGTCGGTGACGTTGAGTAGCATGGGGTTGGGCTTCGTTGCCGGGTTCCTTCTATACAGCAAATTGTATGGCGTTTTCTGCGTCGTTTCTTGCACGGCCATGCTGTATGCGAAGGTCATGTACGGAAGCATAGAATCCCATGTCTTGTGTTCGTCATCGACGTGCATGGCCAGCATGTCGGCGATGGTCTTGTTTAGACGCTCAGTGAGGCCATTGGTCTTTGGGTGGTAATCGGTGGTCCGGCTGTGGCTTGTCTGGCTGTATCTCAAATTCAATAATACGCCATTTGGGCCTAGTTGGTACACATCCCTGAGGTAAAAGAAACAGCGCAAACATACAAGACGCCGCACGTAGGCAAGACACTGGCACACAAGCGCTGACTATCAACTGCTTTGGAAGTCAAATAAATATATACGCCCAAGGCAGCCTTACAGCACATGCGCACAACCGCAGTTGTAAACAGACGTGTAACGAAGATGAAGTCGGTGTATTAGATACGCGCAGACAAGAATTCATACTCAGATGAATGGAGGGACAAGAATGTATTGCTGATACAAAGTTGAGCTCTTTTCCTTATGTGGTAAGCTTCTAAAGCTAGCCGCGCATGCTAATTCTCGCTTCTGCCTAGGATCGACGTCCCTTCAAATCGCGCTTCACAATTGTTGCAAGAATTAATATGAGCCACAAGACGGGCTCCTTTATCAGTGTTCTTGTTAAACTTATGTGCATGTTTCCTGAGCCGCTAGTTGACGAATCTCCTCATTCGACCGACGTAGGCCTTACCACATGAGAGCGGGATGGTATAAACAGCGCCTACGCCACACGCTACGTAAGGAACACCGTGTCGGATTTGGCATCCACCTCTGCTCACACCGCAGGTGCGGGAGCGTAGCATCGGCCTCTTGTTCGACGCAGACAACGCCACAGGGACACTATGTCTGCCAGCCACCTTCTTGAGCTGATGGGTGACCCCATGAAGATAAGAGACCACCTCTGGCCTCAACTTTTCACGTACGGCAGCCCTCTGAGTGGTTTTCCTTTTCTGAATCAGAGACTCGGCGAGTGCAGTCAGAAGCGACCTAGGGAAACCTGCTGCCAAAAGTCGGCTTATCTCATTAGTGAAGTTTTCGTGTATCTTGTGTGAGCACGATTTTTTAAGAAGCCCGCGATCAATGCCTTCTTAAAGGTGTGGTGTGTTTGGACAAATCGGTGCCAAAAGGCGCGGCGCGGCGTTCAGATGTTAGTGTCCGACGTACTTTGTCTTTTTTTAAAGCAAATGACCTGTGCCTTATGCAGGATGATAAGGAGGGGGTTTTGTTGTGGTGAAAAGAGGCATTTTCATGAGAAAGCGCTGCAGTCAGTGTCGAAAAATTTTGTTCCTCTTGGGCAACGGGAGGTCAGGGTGAAAACAATGTTTATAGAACACTATAAGAAATGGAATTGACGTCGCTCGCAAAATGCATAAAATTGACGCCAGTCCTCGCTTGAATACCTTTGGAACAACGGCGGTCCTGGCCTCGAGGCATTCCACAGGGCCCCTGGGTTCCGGGTCGTCTTGCTGTCGTTTGGCGAAGTCATCGCCACTTGTGGTTCACAGGAAGTAGTCAGCGTCGGAATGTGTACTTCCGGACTTGTAAACGACGGTAATCCCGAATTCTTGAAGTCTTAGGCTCCACCGTGCGAGGCAATCTGAAGGGTCCTTCAAGTTAGCTAGGCAACACAAGGTGTGGTGGTCGCTCACAACTTTGAAGGGCCTGCCGTAGAGGTAGGGGCAAACATGAATGTAGCCCAGATGATGGCCAGGCACTCCTTTTCTGTTGTGGAATAGTTGGTTTCTGCCTGTGATACCGACCGGCTAGCATAACTGATGACCCTTTCCAGCCCGTCAGCCTTCTGCACAACGACGGCGCCGAGTCGTAGGCTGCTGGCGCCGGTGTGCATTTCCGTGTCGGCCTATTCGTCGAAATGCGCTAGTATCGGAGGCAACTGAACGCGTCGTTTCAGTTTTTGAAATGCTTCAAGTTGCGCCGTTTCCCACTTGAGTGGCAGGTCGGCCTTCGTGAGGCTGAGTTAGCAGCTCGGCGATTCGTGAAAACACCTTGACAAAGCGTCCTGTAGCAGGCGCACAAGCCGAGAAATCGGCGTACGGCCTTCTTGTCGGTGGGAGGAGGGAAGGCAGCGATGGCAGCTGTTTTCTGCGGGTCTGGGCGAACGCCCTCCTTACTGACCACGTGACCCAAAAACAAGAGCTCCTCGTAGGTGAAGCGGCAATCTTCAGGCTTCAAGGTTGAGCTCCGCAGCCTTGAAGTACAGCTTCAAGGTGCGGGAGATGTTCGTCGAAGTTTGAGGAAAACATAACGACGTCGTCCAAATACACGTGGCACGTCTATTAATGAGAACTAACAGACAATAATGCCAAGGAAAGTATAGGGGGTGTTTTTTAGTAGTAAATGTAAGGTAAATGTGAAGAAAGAAAAGTGGACGAAAAGATAGCTTGCCGCGGGCACGGACCGAACCTGCGACCTTCGAATAACGCGTCCGATGCTCTACTCCAAGCCGGGCAGTACTGTATTCATAACGCGTTGAAAAGTCGCAGGTGCCGAGCAAAGATCAGGGGGCATGACCTTGAACTCGAACAGGCCGTCTGGTTTTATAAAGGCAGTCTTTTCTCGGTCTCTCTCGTCGACTTCGATTTGCCAATAACCGGTCTTGAGGTCCATCGAAGAAAAGTACTTCGCGTTCTGGAGTCGATCTAGGGCGTCGTCTATTCCTGGGAGAGGGTACACTCCTTCTTTGTGACTTCATTCAGGCGACGATAGTCGACGCAGAAACGTAGGGTTCCATCGTCTTTGCTCACTAAGAACGCAGGTGACGCCCTCGGACTCTTCGTAGGATGAATGATGTCGCTGCGTAGCGTTTCGTCGACCTGTTTCTTAACGGCCTAGCGTTCTCGCATCTGAATTCGGTACGGGCTCTGAGGGATTGGTGGTGCATTTCTTTTGTCATGATGCGATGCTTTGCGACTGGGGTCTGTCGAATTCATGACGACGACAAGAAGCAGCCTTTAAATTGCATGAGCAGGTCCTTGAGCTGGTCTTGCTTGCACTTAGGGAGGCTCTGGTTGACGTCGAAATCTGGTTGGGGATCTCGATCCGTCTAACCAGCTTTGGCAGCATTGAAGACGGCGAAAGCATTGCTGGCTTCATGAATTCGTCGATGGAGACGGCCGTCGTACCAATGTTGAGGTGCCTATATTGGTGGCTGAAGTTTGTCAGCGCTAACTTTGCTTTGCCATCACGCAGCTCGGCCATGCCTCTTGCGACGCAAATCTGAGGGTTCAGAAGCAGGTGCTCATCGCCCTCGATGACGCCTTGAAGGTCTGCGGTCTGTTTGGTGCCGACAGAAATGATTACGCTGGATAGAGGCGGAACGGTGACGTGCTCTTCTATCACATTCAATGCGTGGTTCCCTGACGTCGTGTTGGGCGGCAACGCTTTTTCTGGGGTTAGTATTATTGACTTAGACCTCGGATCGATGACGGCGCCATGCTGACTTAGAAAGTTCATCCCGAGTATCTCATGCCTGGAGTAATGTAATATTACAAACCTCGCAGTATAAGTCCGGTTATTGATGGTGACTCTTGCGGTGCAGACTCCAGCCGGCGTTATTAGATGGCCTCCAGTGGTCCGGGTTTTGAGGCCTTATCAAGCAGTCTTTACTTTCGTCAACTTCGTGGCAAATGGCCCACTGATGACAGAATATTCGGCTCCAGTGTCGACGAGAGCGGTCACGCTGTGGCCGTCGATCAGAACGTCGCGGTCGCTAGTTCATCGCCTAGCGTTGCAGTTAGGTCGCGGTGTCGGACCACGGCTACGTCGGTTCGTCCCCCTGCTTCAAAGTTGCGTCATCAGGTCTTCTTCGGGCCGCAAAGTTTCGACGTCAAGGCTCCGTTCGTCTTGCGGCGTCTTCTTTAGTTTTCGTCGCGGTGTCGTCGTCGGCGGCGAATGACCCTCGGTATTTCGTCGTACAGCAACCGCACCCCATCGTTGCTGCCCTTAGTGTTCCGGATACGAGTTAGGTGACTGGCCCCGCGTTGGGCCAGTATAAACTGGTTGGCGTTGGGGAGAGACGTAGCGGCCTAGCCACGGCGATCGGGAAGGTCCTCGGGGTACCATTGCGCTCCTGCGATATAGTCGGTAATGTCACATGGTCTTCACCCTGCTGTGGGCGCGGTGGGCGATGGCGAACCCACACAGTCCCATCTGTTGGTATTGGCAGCGGTGGTAGGTGTGGCCAGCTTCTCCGCAATTGTAGCAGAGTGGGCGGTGGTCGGGGGCACGCCAAACGTCGATCTTCCTCGGGGTGTAGCGCTTGCCTACAGGCGGGCGGTATGTTGCCTGCCAACAGTACGGCGGTTGTGCGGCGTCTTGACGTGGGCGTAGAGGGGCGCGGTGCGTCGCGCTCCAGCAGCGTAGCTCACCATTTGCGGCTGAGGCTGTGGTGATTCAGGGATACCGAGCGATTGCCGGACTTCCTAGCGGACAATGTCGGCGATCGCATCCTCTTGACGCTGCGCCGACGGTAACAGCTTGCGCAGCTCCTCTCGCACGATCGCTCTGATGGCTTCCCGTAGGTCGTCGGTGCCTGGCAAGAGCGCTCCGGTGTAGCCTGTAGACAGGGTTGAGCGGCTGTATTGCGCCTTCCACATATCGAGTGATTTTTCAATTGTTGTAGCCTCCGTTAAGAATTCTGTGACTGCTTTCGGTGGGTTCCGCACCAATCCTGCAAAGAGGTCTTGTTCCACTCCCCGCATAAGAAATTGGAATTTTTTCTCCTCAGGCATGGCAGCGTCGGCCAGGCGGAAAAATCGCGTCATCTCTTCCGTGTAGATGATGACGATCTGATTCGTTAGCTGCATCTTGTTTCCAGCATAGAAGCGGTCTTGTCCTTGTGGATGATGTTCATGAATGTATTAAGAAATGTCGTCCGAAAGAGGTCCCAGGTTGGAAGGGTGGATTGTCGGTTCTCAAACCACGCCTTCGCGGCCGCGTCATCTTCTAAGTAGAAGTAGACGTGGAGCAGCTTGTCTTCAGAGTCCCAGTGGTTGGAGGTGGCGACTCGGTCGTACGTCTCGAGCCAGGTCTCGGGGTCTTCAAACGACGACCAGGGAAAGTCGCTGGCTCCCTTGGCTGCTGCATCACAACCGTTGTAGGTGGCAGAGGGGCTGTCATAGTCTCGGTAGTCGATGTGACGGTCTTGGGCTACCTGGTGTTTTCGGGAAGGAGCCCGTGCTCTGGCTATAGCCGCTTCTTCCGGCGGCTAGCTCGACGAAGCGGGTTCTCTTTAGCCTCGTCTTCTTCTTGGGCTTGGGTGAGCGCCCCGCGGTGGCGGCCGGATCATGAAGCAGCACCTCCACCAGATGTCACGAGGTCGGGATGTCAACGAAGGCAGCAGTCGGCATGTCCAAGATGAAAATCGTTATTTCGGAGAACTTGTGGCCGGGAAACGGGAAGTCAAACTACAGGGAAACACACTGTACACTGATAGCGGCAAACAGAGCGCATGCCGTCGATAAACTGGTCTGCAGCAAGGCGCGTCCGCTTTTATACATGCGGCATCGAACATTCGAGCCTTTTCGCTGGCGGCCACGTTAGATCCAGAATAATCTCAGGTGTTCGCGTTTTCGCGCTGAAGCATATAAGAAGATTCCACCATAATCTGGAAGGTTCTGAGACATTAGGGTGCGGCATGCGCAAGGCATCGGCTACGCGTGCAACGTACTAGTTACATAAAATAACAAAAAAGCGCGCTTGGCAATATTTATATACTTGGCGTGATGTGGTGACCACACGACGGACGCGTACTCAAGTAGAGGCCTTATTAGTAATCTGTATGTCACTAGTTTACATCCCTTAGTTGCAACATGGAGGTTTCTCTTAAGATAGCCCTGCGTTCTTAGCGTCTTATTGGCCACATACATTTCAGATCAGGCGAGAAAGCAAAACCAAGATATTTGAACGTATCAACACTCTCGAGCTGCTGGTCCTGACTAAAATATGTAAACATTAACGGTTACTTTTTAATTGAGAAAGTTATTGAGACTGTTTTCTTGAAGTTCAGTGCCATCTGCCACGCTTATTCCATTCACAAACACAGAGAAGAACTTTATTTAACTCGAACTGATCTTGAGTGTTAGCCACTGCAAAATAAAGAACGCAGTCATCGGCATAGAGACGTAATTTAACAGAAGTCCCAGCAGTTACCTTAACGACGTCATTTATGTAGAACACGAAGGGTAATGAACCCAGTACGGATCCCTGTCGTACACCGGATGTAACGCTGACCTGAGATGAGTGAACATGGTTGAATGCCACAAATTGGGTTTTTGAGCTTAAGTGGTCCTGCCTCCAGTCTATAGGTTAAAAGGCCGTGAATTATTGCCCCGAGTTTATTGAGAAGTTTATTACGAATACCGTGTCGAAAGCCTTACTGTAGTCAATGAAAACGTCATCAAGCCGTCATCTAACATTAAGTGTCGGTGCAAAATCATGGGATACATGTAGTAATTGTTGTACGGTCAAAAAAGACAGAACGGAAGCTGTGTTGCGCATGTGAGGGAATATTATGTTCACACAAGTACTCGATGATATATTTATCGATGATGCGCTCCAGTAATTTACACGATGTTGATATTAACGAAATTGGCCTATAGTTACACACCACCTCTTTATTGCAATCCTTACGTATCTGAACAACCTTAGCACACCTACAGAGTAATGGAACAGTAGGTGACTCGACAGACTTGACTATACCGAGAAGTCCATTCAGAATACAGTCTCAAAAATATATTAGGTATATTACCTGCCCTTATACTGTACATTGTATCCATTTTGAGTATAAGGTTACATACGCCGGCAGTTCCGGTTAGCATGCTGGGAAAAGGTGTTGGCGAAGAATACGGCAGTCCATAGACAACATAAAATATTTCTACGAGACCTGTTTTCAAGCTCGTCAGAATGGCTGTCTAACTGCGATACCCAATTAGCAAGACGAGCGACTGTTTTTTCAAGATGCCCAGCTCGCGGAATTACTTGCGTGGCTGACAGCACCAAGGCCTCAAGCCTTTCTTCGATGGCAGCAGACTTGGCTATCTATGAAGATAACTTTCAACAATTTTTTGTCGTCCCTCGAGTAACTGCGACAGTTTCGTTTTGACTTATCCGGGCCAGGATTGCTCTCAACATCACAGGATAACAACAACAAATTCTACTGACAGAGCAAAAAGACAATGCCGTCATCAGTGGGTCAGGCAGCAGCAGTACACATCGATCGTCATTCTTATAGCAAGGAAAATCGTATTTACGTTCTACCAGAAATAGTGCAGTCAAGCTTGCACCAAGCGCACATAGTGCCGCCGCCAGACGCACTGAAGAGGGCAGCATTCGTTGACGGCTTTACACAAGTCAAAAGTCGCCAGATGGTGACGCTAAGGTAGTACACCATGCGCAGATGGGCTCCCAAGAGTCCAAGTCGTGCAGGTCGGATGCCCGAGTCTATCGATCAGGTAAAATCAGATCAAATGTAGGTTGTTCTTATTCATGCCTTCCCTTTGCGCCTTCGATACTGCCGGGAACCACTGGTTCCTGTTACGTTATCGCTTCAGATGTTTGACGATCCGTAAGACACTGCTAAGTGCATGGAAGACACTCTGCCAATTTCTACATCTTGTGGGTCAATTTTAAAGCTCACCGTAGTACCGCCGTCTCTTAATGTCACTCTCCGATAACTACTTCTCAAAACCGTAGTGGTGAGTCGATGGTCGTGAGCTATCGATATGGGTAATGCGCGAGTCTACACTTCGAATCTCGCCGCGTCACTAAGAACTTTGCAGGTAATTACCTCCTCCTTGCAGGATGCGTAGCCACTGTTGCTGTTCCGCTGGACACATTTGCGCCCCATCATACAGAAGCATTGATGAAAATCCTGGAAAGCACTAGCCTTTGTTGAGGCGTGAAAAGAGCGCGCAGAGAGCGAGAAGCCAGTGCCACCGGAGCAACGTGTAAGCCCGCGGATACAGAAAGCGTGCAAATGCCGAAAACGTACCCGCCCAAGGCCACCTACGCACGCGTGCGCACAACATGCGAGCGAGAGACTTGTGGATGCGGCAGACGTCGTCTACTCAAGAACTACTACCAGTAGCTTGTTTCAAGCGCTGTACGGCCTATATTTAGGGTTATGAATACCTGAAACCTGTTAATAACTACAGCTAAAATTTCTGTCACCTTTAGTTATTGACCTAACCGACGAAATTTTGGAAAATTGACAATATACGGGACGGTATCGAGAATTTGTTTGTGTCGCGTCCACAGAAGAACATGCAAACGATGGCAACACGCCGGAAGCGTCATCTGTCGTGCTAAGGTGAAAACCTTATTTCCTTCACGAAACTATCGGGCCGCCGTCGTGCGCAGCGGCAGCCTAGCAGATGCTCCTCCTCAAATACTTCTTTTTCCGTGCTTCATGGTAACACTAAGCGGGATGACTTCGCAGCTGCAGCCACTAGACGGGCGCATAAATAAGCCTCTCAAGCATCATATTTGGGTGCTGTAGAATGAGTGACTTATGGATGAATGCGACATGTTCGCAGCCAGCAGCAGGCTGTGCCTCAGTCTAGTGGCAAGGTGGGTGGCTGAAGCTTTGATTGGGATTCCATCGGCTATTGTGGTGACAAGTGCGGCATTTCAAACGCAATGGACAGCACTAAAGAAAAGTTGCTGTGGTCTGAAAGTGAATAGGAGCTATCCGTGAGCGAGAATGAAGGAAGTACAGGACCATTAAAGAAGTTCTTCACTGTTGAAAAGATAAAATTAGACTTTTTTTGAGTCACGCAATTGTTGTGCACGTTAGAGTTGAGGTTTCAAGTTTTTTTTTCAGTCGTGGATAAATAGGAGCATGGAATTTTCGGCCCGTCCCAACAATGATTCAATGAATTCAAAACACTGCTGTTACGTCGCAACTTTTGGAATAAGCTCGTATAATACATCACAAACTGGCACTCCAAGCAGCCCTGAGCAGCCAGCGATGAACGGTAATGTTGACTTCTGCCGCAGGTTAGCCTGCTTGTAGCTGCACGAAGTGGTGAGGACAATGCCCATAACGTGCTTACAGCATTCACGAGGAAAAACATGGGCCTTAAAGGTCTGTATTTCTGCTACACAGAGTTTCTATACGCAGACTTCTCGCCCCTTCGAGCCAACTGCATCAACACAACAAACATTGCGGCGAGCAAGTGAATATGACGCTAACTACTCGAACAAAAAGCTTATGACTACTTGCCTACGCTGCTCTGCTGCACTGGCTAAGTGCAGAGTACCGTCACAGACACTGCGGCGCACACATGCGGTGTTGGGTGCTGCACTACATTCCACAGCTTTCTACTGCTTCCTTCTGCTGCCTACGAATACTGACTACAAGGTGCAAAATACTACTCGTAGTGCTTGCACTCCTGTTGTGGTGCATGCCTGTGCCAGAAAATTTTCTGCCTAAATATCAGGCATTACCAGGTAATCCTGCTCCAGTGATACGACTCTTTCCTTGCCGTTGTACCCTCTCTTGTCTGCGTGATAACGCACAACTACACACAATAAGTCTTGACGTTTTACATGCCAAAGCCACCATATGATTACGAGGCACGCTGTAGAAGTGGGCTACGGAAATTTCAACCATCTGGGGTTCTTTAAGGTGCCAATGAGAACTGTCAGCCCTACTCTCAGACTAACATGTGGCTATCGTCAGATCACTGCCAGCCAGGGGGAGGCCCACAAACTGGAGCATCGGAAAGCACTACTGCTCAGCTGCTTAGAACTAAAGTACATGAGGCTGTAATAGGCCATGACCTGCTTGAGTCCATGGGAGAAACCCACCTGCAGCCTAAAGCAAATAGGATAGCTTCCACAATAGTGTTACATTTTGTGAGGTGTTAATATTACATTATTATAGCCTGACGAATAGCATATCTTTTGCCATATGAACACCGCACATCGGAAAGTCATTTGAGTACTAGCCGGTCAACTACGGCAACTGAGATATCCATCTTAGGAGAATCTTAAGTGAGCAACTTCCCAGCTCATTCACTGAATACAGAAATGAAGGTCGATAAATCAATCACCTTGGTCTTCAGAACTTTCGAATATGACTTCTTCATTGTACCATAACAAAATTCACCTACATTTTCCTACACTTGTCAGGTATGCCAATGTATGTAATATGCCCACACATAATACATCAGATAAGCACTGTACCGCCATTGCAGTCAAACCTGTTTATACAATGCCAAGTGCCACAAAAAGTGTTCTTTATATCAGAAATTCCTTATATATCGACTTGCCCTTCAAAACATGCACAAATGAGCGACCAAGTCATTTTCTTCGCGCAGTTTTATTACAAAGTCCTAACAAACCCTCTGATGACAAATATAGGCCATTTTGCTTCGTGAAGTGAAGGCCGCTGCGTGCATACGAGTGAATGAAAGTGTTTTCGCAATGAATAGGATCTGCCACTACTGGGAGAGTGCACGATGCCAACGAAGAATTTGCTCCCAGACGTTGTCAATATCTCCACTCGACGTAATGGCTTTTATAACTATGCACCAGCCGTGCTAGGCTGAGCACGCGCCGAGCTGTGTCACTTCGGCCAAGGAAGTATGATGTTCGAAAGACTGAACGGATGCGTCGTGTAGCTTGTTGGGTTAACACTGAGAACGATCGCTTGCAAACGACGCTCGGTGCGTCTGAGGTGTCGCCTAATAAAAGCGTGCAGTGCGCCTGCTGTCAGAGCAGCGATGTTTCTCGGCCCCTGTACCATACCACTCAGCAACAGCAAGCCGCTTTCGTTCCTACAAATCGAGGTGCACTTGAAAGCAGAGTGTCGGAACGGAGCGAAAACCGAAAACGGAAAAAAAAAACGATATTTTTTAGCGGAAAGAAAACGTAACTGAAACTTTATCTATTATTTCGTTCCGGAGTGAAACCGAAATTTTTTAAATCGTTTTTCGGTTCACGAGAAAACTTCGCAATCAGGAACAACTGATCTCATGCAATGTGAGCATATCTCAGGGTACAGTATCATCGCGTACCTGAGGCAGGAATTCCAAAGCAAACATATGTCGAAATTGTGATAAAAACGAAAAGCATGGCAACGAGAGATGTTTATATTAACGCAAGTAGACTTTCGCGCGCCTGTCACGCAGGCCAAGGTGGAGAGGGCATTGTCGGCGCTGAATTTTGTTACAGCGAAAGCTGTCAAGAGACCACAACGGCTGATTTTGGCGCCATAGTTTTCCGCCGCCGCCGGTGTCCGTGATCGCTACCGCATGAAATAAGAAAAAATAAAATCAGAAACGAATTTCTAGGATCGGATGGAAGTTAAACCCGCGGCCTCTGCTTTGCAGTCGGATCTTCCACCACAGTGCCACGATGGTGCTTGTAACTCCTTCGCAAAAATACTCTATACAGGTATCACGTCGGGCAAGGAATCGTGTTAACATATGCAATATAGCGTAGCGGAAAAGTAAAATAACAACCAGTCATCACACAGTGCTAATTGCGCAAAGAGTGTGTGGTTTAATGCTTCCCACCAGTGTCGCGGAGTTGCCACTCCAAAATTGGAATGACTCCGGAATCGTTCCTGATTTTCGCGACTCCGGAATGGAATGGGGACAACGCTTGGAGGAATGGAATGAGAATGGAATTAAGCGCCTTTTGCACGGAATGGCATGGGAATGGAATTAAGTATTTTTCCTAAAATAGAGAATGTTTTCATCTACGTGCTGTTTTCAAACATTAAACATTAGTATGTCAGAGCCTCGAAATTAACAATAAAGCGGTATTTTTAAAATGGCTTGGCCGATTAGAAGCACGGTATATTTATTAGCAACGCGCATACTACAAACCGAGATATAAGTTAGTGTGCAAACGAATGCATTATCCTAGCAGATACTGAAGGGAGAAACAAATTACCCTGCGCGTTGGTTCCCATTGGCACCCCCACAAGAAAGTTGCGAATACTCTATGCACAGCCTGATCTTCATCTCACGAGCAGTCCAGTACCTGACACATGTAATAACTTTTGCGACAAGGAAGACATTGCATACCTGCACACCGGCGAAGACAGGAAATTCTCCTCACCCCATCCATGCTTGCGAGGCGCACTTGACAAGCGTCACTGCTGAAGAGCAGTGCGGTCTAGTGTACCGTATTCGATGCAAAGGCACAATGTGCCAGAGCGGTGCACTGTTCCAACCAACGTTACTAGAACAATCTCAGTTTCAAAGCTCCGTATCTCCACCAGCGGAGGAGGGTGGTCCGAACGGCGGTCGCGAGAACTAGCGGCGCTGCAGTTCCGTCCTGCGCCACTATCGGCGCGTCGTCTGCTGCCACGGCGTAACGCTGCGGTCCGCCGCGCAGTTGCTCGCGGCAATTGTGCGGCAACTTTCTTATTGTACTAGTTAGGTGGATGCTTAGGTGGATATGCACAAGGTCGTCTGTATGCACTGGCCCGCGTGCGTTCTTCATTGATTGGCTAAGAATCGATGTTCGGTCTATATTGCCACGCCCACTTCTTGTTTTATTTTGATGTATTCGGGTTTGACCAGCAAGGACGGTTATCAACGCTCGACGCTGTCCGCGAAGCAGTGTTCGAGAAGCTTCGCGATTGTAGTAAATCGTTTTGGTAAGATTGCGCGCCAAACGCGAATGTTCCAGCTTTGTCGAGAGATAACGCCGCCACCAGCGATATCGCTGGAAAGTTCGATAGCGCCTGTATAAAAGCCGACGCGCTAGACCGCTTGTCAGTTGATCGACGGTCGACGCTTGTTCACCGCTATCAGTGTATTGCTGTAGTTTGACTTTCAGTTTCCCGGCCACAAGTTCGGCCAAATAAACAGTTTCATCTCGAACCTGCTGACTGCTGCCTTCGTCGATGTCACGACCCTGTGACAATATTTGAGCTGTCTACATTGCGCTTAACTTCCAAGCATAGGAGTTTCTAAGCGAATGAGGGTTTTCAGCGTAATTTTTATAACTACCACTACAATTTTAGCCGCTGCCGTCTTATCTAGACCAAGAACAACCGAACACGTTTGTAAAAGCCTTTATAGTGTACAAAGAAGCGTACTTACTCAAGATACAAAAACGTTCTAGAAAAACTGTACTCATGTTGTTTACACTTTATTGAAAAAAACTTTCTCGGAAAACATCACCACTTGCTTTGCAATGTTTACAAGACACGTTTTCGCGACGGTTAAAGGGATACTGACCCAAAATCGGAAAATTTTACGAGAACTCGGTAAATGAAATCTCAGTGTGCGATTACATCCAATAGATGTCGTCTCTGAGCAGTTTTTTCAGCGGATAGTTGTATTTTCGGTGTCTCATCTTTCTACGTCGCATCCTTATACGGTGCCTTAAACAATTCGAACAGATCGGCCGTGATGTGAGCACCGAGCAGTTATTCGCGTGTACTCTGTCGCTAGAAGAGTCGTCAGTATTCAACTTCAGTTTTTCAACTTCACCGAGCAGATGTTCCATGCCCGCAGCACTTCTTACACTGTACGACAGCCGTTTGCGTTTCGTGCCGTAGTAGCCGTTCACTACGCAATTAAACTGCTCGTCAACTACAATTATCTTTTGCACAAGTAAGTCTCCGTTCCCGAAGCAAAGTGTGGGATTAGGCTAGTTGGTATTCCATTATTAAACTGCTCAGCGCAAAAAATTTGACACGGTACACATAGAAAAGACGAGGACGTGCGCTGGTCATCATCCTTTCTATGTGTACCGTGCCAAATTTATGCGCTGAGCAGCCCGTTCCCGAGCCGGCGAGTGTGAAATATTCAACACATCTTGTTCGATGCCTCGTCGTAAAATCTATCGAAAATCCACTGCTTTGAAGGCATAGCGACAGCTGACAACTGATCGAATGTCAGTGTGATGAAACTCTCAGTCTCGGTAGCGTATATAGGTAATCGCCTGCCTTTCGTTTTGCTGTTCTATTTCTGGCGGCTCCTCCAAACTGGGCACTGGGCTTTCTCGGGACGCCGTGCGGTTTGGGGGGATTTGCTCCTAAACGCCGAATATTTTGGCTTTGAAATGTGCGGTGGAAGTGCTGGGAACAAGCGCGGCACGGCACCGGGCGCGAGTTCCCACTTTCCACGTGGGATCAAAACTTCTTGTCCCGCAACGACACGACGATAGTGCTTTACAATGTCGTCACTCTCAAAATGAACGCCACAGACCTTGTATTTCGCTGTAACCTTCCTATCTTTGCGATGCAAAGCTTGAATGGCGTAGGGTCTTTTGGAGGTCCGAAGAAGTGTCGTGAAGCGGAGTCGTCGTTGCGGTAGCTGCTCTCGCAGCCCGGCGCAAAGCAAGTCGGCATACCGCACCGTGAATCTGTTCGCCCTCGTTACGCTTCGTACATCATCCACGTGTCTTCGTACAAGACGCTAAGCCTGGTCAAGAACAGTCGCAGAAATGACGAGCGAAGAAAACGCAGACGTCGCTGTAACTCACGTGAGCGCGTACATCGGCGGCGCAGACCACAACAAGCGCCAGCCGCGGGAGCTAGACTAGGGTGCCTTGATGCCCGCGCGCTCCGCTGAGGGTGAGGACAGGCGCGTCGTCTGCTACAACGGCCGCCATTGCGAATCCCGCCGCAGCTCGGCGGCATGCGAAACGTGCTACACAAAGCGCTTGCGGTGCGCGGATACGTTCGGAAATAAGTGCACGCTAGTGAGCTTTCTCTTTTTCTTTTCTTTTTTGAAGTTTGGCTAGCTTTTATTGCTGTTGTTGCCTAAATGTTTATTAAGTAAGCATGCAATTCATTTAAGCTGACGGCCTGTGCATGTGTTATGCGCTAGAGGTAGGCGTAGACTCTGTTATGTTGAAAATGAATCCTCTTCCTTACGCCGGAAACGACAAAATCTAAAGCCTTACTTAATTTTCTCGTAAGCTCTGCATTCCAAATACACAAATGATCGTTTAAAGTATTTGTATACATGTCAGCAGCAGCAGCAGTATATGTATCTGAACGCACACAATTTTGTGTTGCGAAGCTACCTAAGTGCGATTAAGGTGCCTCATTTTGCTAAGTTTGCAAACAATTTACTCGTTTATTATAAATGGCATCATACATATTGTACACAGAATAAAGGGCCGAGGGGAAGTATGGTGCGACGATCCTGCTAAAAAGAAATGAAAGCTTCTCTATCATTACTATTGCTGACATTTCTTGCTCACAATCTGTAGCCGCTACTGTATCGGCACTCGAGTTGCACCTTGAGTTCTTATCAAAACGATGAATACGTTGTTGAGTAGTATGCCGTAAAACTTTGCATGCGCGCAGTATCAGTGCGTTTTTCCTTCTTCTTTTTGTATCTGGAGTTTCTTTTTCTGTATCTGCAGGTTTTCTCGCATGCCCAATTGCATGCGCATATTATTGTTTCCAATACTGTTTTATACTTTGTGCGGCAGATGCACGGCGTCATATATTTGTCTATTTAATAATAATAATAATATCTGGGGTTTTACTTGCCAGAACCATGATATGATTATGAGGCACGCCGTAGTGGAGGGCTCCATGAATTTTGACCATCTGGCGTTCTTTAACTTGCACTGACATCGCATAGTACACGGTGACACGGGCCTCTAGCATTTCGCCTCCAGATAAATGCGACAGCTGCGGCCGGGATCGAACCCGTGACTTTCGGGTCAGCAGCCGAGCTCCGTCACCACTATATACCACCGTGGCGGACGTATTTTCAAGGCGAAAGCCTTAAATGCCTCATCAAACGCGAAATTTGACCGTCAGCGTCCCGCGTCTACGGCGTCAGCGTACCACGACGTCGGGGACGAGGGATGCAAAAAATCATCGTGACGTGATGACGTCACCATGACTTCACAAATTTTGGCGTGACGACATATGATGCCGTTATCACATGACATCGGAGCTTGGTCAAAAGTGGGCAGATCACGGAGGCAGTGCAAAACCAGGTGAGGGTCCTGCGATCTTGGAGGCAATGCAAAACCGCGCTAGGTACGCAAGAAACTGAAGAAGAAGATGGCTTTCGCCTTCGAGTCCTCTTAAGCGAACGCATAAGGGGCCCTGTGAGTTTTTATTTCATTAACTGGTTTTCCATGACGCACTCATTGTACAACTTGACTTTGTTTCTCGTATTTTTTTACTGACATAGCGTGTCTACTGTACACAATGCTTCCCCGTCTTCTTGTTGTTTTCATGCGTCTTCTTTCTATAGACGCTTCGCGAGAACTGTTTTTATGCGCATTCCTGTATGAGCCTTCAGGGCTTAAATTATTAATAAATAAATAATGCTTGCTCAAAGAAATAAATACTGAATGTGTGTGTTTGTTTGTGCGTTAATATCCAGTGTACAGGCCATTTGTTTGTGCGCATTAATGCTGCGCTGACCCAAGCAATTACACAAATAAAACGCAAATTACACAGTAAAACACAACTGCCGCTAGTCGCTTCACAGTGATCGTAAATGATTAAAAAAACAGGAACTGCGTAATTATTTAAGACAGGACGAAAATGTAACCTTGAAACACAGAAACAGGGAAGAATAAAAAACATGTAACTGCACACATACATACATGGGCATCACACCAGTACAGAAGGCGTACTTGAAACAAGGAAAGGAATATAAAGAACAAGAACCCGCCGTGGTTTTAGTTATGGTGCTTGACTGGTGACCCGAAGGCTGCGGGATCGAATCCCGGCCGCAGCAGCCCCATTTCGATGGAGGTGAAATGACAGAGGCCCGCGTACTTAGATTTAGGTGTACTTTAAAGAACAACAGATGGTCAAAATTTCGGGAGCCTTCCACTATATACGGCGCCTCTCATAATCATATCGGGGTTCTTGGGACGTAAATTCTCAAAAATATTTATTATTAGGAAAAAAGAAGCATCTGACCTGCAGACAAAGACGCATAATATTTTCCATGATACATTTCAAATCACAAAAATACCGAAAGCAAAAATCAAAGGCAGATACAGGACCAACCAAGTGCAGTAAAGAATGTTTGCGATGAAAAATGCAGGATTCATGCAAACGTGAACCAAAGCATTTTAAGCATGTAGCTGATAAAACTGTGTCCATTTATTACGCAAGGTTAACACCGGCAGAAGTTATCCTTGCATGTGCATTCGAAATACCGGCCGGAAACTTACGCTGCAAGTGCATAATGTGCTCTTCCGATGCCGCTTGTCACGTTTGATTTTTACTGTCCATAGAAACCTCGTATCTTCTAAAATGATACAGCCCCCAACGTTCGTAGAATGATTGGTGCACTGCGGCACGCAACACCCGACCATGGTGACGGTAGCGAGCGCATAAAACTGGTGGGAAACGGCCACCGACCTAACAACAGCACGCGCGCCCCACACAAGTGACCGGGCGGGGGATTCAAAATGGCGGCCACGCTGCCGCCAAGGCCGAGGAGGCGGCAACTGCCCTTTCAAAAGCTGACATCACTCTAAGCGGGGGCGCGCGCATCGAGGCACTCTAGAGCTAGACGTGACTGCAGCGCCACTAGTTCTCACGACCGCCACGCGGACCGCCTCTCCGGCGGAGTTTTTAAACTGAGTTTGTTCTAGTAACGCTGGTTCCAACTAATACCAGCAGATGTAGAGGGTTTTGTTCCCCATTAACCAAATCTTAGTTTTCTTCATAATCACGACCGCTCCAGAGGCGTGGCAAAACTGCTTAGCCTTCTTGAATACTACTTTTATCAGCATAAAAATATGCCATGTCGTCATTTTAGCATTACCACATTTAAGCTTAACCAATATTAAAACATCACCATTCATTCAAACATGCTGACCATGCAAATACTATAGGTAGGAGGAGAACTGCCCCTATGGGAAATAGTAGGGTGGTTGTACTGCACGAGATATATCACCAAGCTGCTATCCCTCGACCTTGGTAACGTGTTTTGCGTACTTTTGCAGTTCCTAATGCATCTGATGACATCAGATTTATGGGGCGTTCATTCTTAACTCGATAAAACTATCAACAAGCCTTTCCTAAGTTAAGGAATTACAGGAATGGAAATGAACTGCCCGGCCATTGCCGGAGTGGGAATGGGCTAAATTTTTTTTTTCATTCCGAGGAATTGAAAGGAATAGAATTGCGTGAAGTTCGAACTACTCGGTATAGAATTGGAAAGGAATGTAGGCGCCCATTCCGCAACACTGCTTCCCAACCACTGCAAAGTGCTCAGCCATAATTTTTCATCGTCATCAGCCACAGCACAAAGTGCACATAATGCCTCACAGATGTGTAGCGGGTACCACGATTCTTCGAAGAATGACGAAAAATAGCATAGTGGGAACTTCGCTACTTCAGAAAAATTACAATGATTTATGGCGTAGTGGGTACCTTGCATGTGTACTTGTATTAGTTGCCCCAAGAGACTCCACAAAGTCCGCTCTTCCAGCTTTCGCTGTGACTGTGCTGCGTGTTCCGCGCAGGCCTGGCGATTTCTTTATCAGAACAGCGGTCTCGCACATCAGAGAGTACACTCAATGACGTGCTGCTTCTGAGGTCGTGCTCACTCCCTTGACACAAAGCACTGAGCCCACTAAAGAAAATCGTATTTGACTTTTCAGAAAATAAATACTATGACTTAAGGGTATACTGGTTTGTGCTGCTTGGTAGGAATTCGTAGTACAGTTACTTCCGCTCCTCTGAAGAACGCGTTTTACCCTTGTCCCACTTTCCTAAGAGGGCAAGTCGCTGCAACACAAATGCTATGTTTTTTTTTTTTTTATGATTAAGTTAACTTCAAATTTTTGCATACAAGAAAAACGTTACGAACCGTTACGGAACATTTTTTTCGTTCCTGAACAGAAACGGAACGGAACTTTTTGCGGTGGAACGACACTAAAACCGAAACGAAAAACATTTCGTTCCGTCACCCTGCTTGAAAGTGGTCTCGCACAACGCCGTGAGAGCAGCCCAGTCGCCAACGGCTGTATGGCGCGCTTAGTTTGTCGCTGATTAAAAGCATGCACTACGCTTAGAACACACATGCGCAGTCAGGCAGATATCTGAAGGTGGTTATTGTGATTGGTTTGTAGGCGATAAGTCATAAGGCGCGTTCGCCCGTGGCGGCCATCTCGCCTTCGCTCTTTTCTGTTGCTTATCTGTAAAGGCATCGCCGAAATCACAAGGAAGTTGGAATCATTGATTGACGAGTCTCTGCACATCCCGGAGATATGGAATATCTTTTGCGGCACATCGTGGGGTTGATGAGTCGAGGGGTTCAGTTAACTTTTATGAGACAAAAGTTATCGCAGTTATCGATTTTTCCGTTTATGGCTTTTAGCAATGTAAGGCATTGCTTGGTTCATTGTATGAGGTCATAGCTGTAGAAAACAGCGTCGGGAAACCTTGCTGTGTGAAATCTGAGTGCCAAGGTTTATGCCCACTGCTTTTTTTTTCCTCACTGTCCATTCTGCCCTTAGAGAAAAGCCTGGCAAGTAAGCGACCTGACTCGCAGCGCCCGAAATCTGTATGCGGTGGTCGCCAATCTAGAGTATCTTTGTCAGTGGGCCATATGCGAGCGAGCGCATCTCTCATGCTTTACACCCTATTGCGAAACCCAGTGGCACTGTTCCAGTGCCATATATGATTATTGGACCAGTGTGGCGCTGGGTACTGCGACGCTGGCACGCTGGACGCTAGCGTTGCACTTTGGGACACCCGTTACAAGCCGAAATCGGGCATTAAATTGTTTTTAAAACTATCGACATTCCCAGATCGTAATTAGGGCTGAAACACGAGCACTGCGAGAAAAAAATAACAACAAAAAAGAAACGAGCCAGAGTCGAACCCACCACCTCGACGCACCGTCATCCCGAGTCTGAAACGTTACCGCTACGCCACACCTGGAAGACGAGAGTCACTTTCTTTTTTCTTCATGTTATAACTACTTCCGGTAGCCAGTATTTTCATTTTTCTCGTTAAGAAACACAGATTTCAGTCTCTTTGTGCTCGCGAGAACCTAACAGAAAACAGTTTGTTCATTTGTTATGTGCTGCCTAGGATCAGACCGTCTATCTTACACGTTTTGCCAGAAAAAAATATTAGCGTAACCACAGATGTGTTACGGCGATCTCACTGACTCGCTAAGCAGTTAGTGATACCTATGTAGAAAACAATGTTTATCTGAACTGCACACTGAACACTTTAGTTTTCGTCACCCGTTTTAACATATTTTCAGTACATTTTGTTTACGTTCCGCGTAATATACAGCCGCAGCAGTACAACCTAGCCGAACCAACCATTAGGCTTAGAGCTGTACTCCGTGCGACATGATCGCTGTGAAGAACGTGGATATTCAATTACAAAAAATCTTATAACCGTTAAAACGTAGTTTCGATCATACCTGACTGAAGCGAGACCATATCTGCACCTTCGATTACACAAACCAGAAGCCAAAAACGCTGAGATTGAGCGTTACATTGGCTCACTGTTGCCGGTGACGTGCGGGCACGGTGCGGATTTCAGCGGTACGAGCCCATATGGAAGGACTGACTGGTAGAGTAGGTTGATGTTATTATCAGACTAATACTAATGTAATATTGTGTTGCAAATGATAAGTTCTTGCGATGCAGATGTATGAACTACATTCACGACACTCGATGACACACTTCATGGAAAGCGCGCGCGCTCGACAAATGATTGTTTTAGCGTATACGTTCGTCCGTCGCTTAACTAAAGCTAAAGCTAAATATGTGTCGGACACAGCATAAAATAATATTTGGAAAATATTCGATAATCGACTTCTCGCGACCCAATACCAAATTTTATGCGAATTCCACCCAGCGCGCCCAGCTTTTTCCAATGTGCTGCCAGTGTTCCCAGTGCGCGGGCAGACACTTTACAGCGTGGCCAGTGCGTCCCAGTGCGCTGTAAGATACTGGGTACAGTATCTCCAGCGTCTTTCAGCGCACTGGGCGGCACTGGCCACGCTGTACGGTCTGTCCCAGTGCCTCTCAGCGCGCTGTAGTACACTGGGACACACTGTACAGCGTTTCAATGCCACCCAGTGCGCTGAAAGGCACTGGGAGGCACTGGAAACGCTGTTTTTTTTTTCGATCGAGAAGGCCTGATTTGATTTTTTTTCTCACTTTGTATGCGCCACATTTTTACCGCGTCCGAAGTGTTCGTTGTAAAGTAGGAAAAAGAGGTTTATTTTATCTGGACGCACTTTCAATGGTTAGCATGGGAAAAACGTTAGTGCATCAAAAATCTTCGTTATAAGCGACAGATCGTTAAATCTTGCATCGTTATATATTTGCGTTCCACTATTAACTTTTTTTAAAATTTTCCCCTTCCGTTCTTTTGGCTACCTGGTCAACTGAAGAGGGCTCTTCTTCAACTTTAACATGTTTGAATGCATAGGAACAGACCATGCACACAAGTTTGTGGGTACATGGCCCCAATAGCTTTTGACTTGGTTCTTTATGAAGCTGCACCGTCATAACATGGCTTTACATGGCTAGGAGAAGGCACTCCTCGTGGGGCCAATGAAATGATGAAATGTCGACGTGACAGTAACTGTCGAGCCATAACAGCATCAGTTCAAACAAACGAGGCCAGCATCTGATGGAGTGCTTAAACGAGTGAACAAGTGCAGTAAATGTAGCCAGCTTGATCATACCAAAGGTAGGAATCTAGTTGTGATGAATCCCCTAACAATTTACATACCGCCTAATGCATTCGTCTACTTAAGCGTAGTGGCTCGTCCTATGCCAGGAGTCAGTGCAACCTGTGAAAAGCGATCACGGTTTCACTTTTTGTTGCACTAAGAAACTGCACCCACTATTCCGTCTTCGCAAGTGGAGACTGGTGAATTAACGATTCAGACTACAGCGCGAGTGCAGCAGTGTCTTTATCGATAAGCATGGTGGCACCCACCGACGACATGCTAGCACAACTTATTGCCAATACCCATTTCACGGCACGCTTGTCCAGCTGTTGGCTCGGCAGTATGTATGGCATAGCACTGCGGGAACTGCTGCAAACATACTAATGTTTCAATAGGCAACTCGGCAGTACGTCTGGCATAGCACTGCGGGAACTGCTGCAAACATATTGCATTTTTTAAAAGGCAAGAATCCATTCACGCTGCGTAATTGTAACCATTCCACTTGCTTGAGTGAGTCCATCAAGTGCGCAGCAGAAATGTGGTATGTGCGCCATTTGCTGAAAGGAAAGCATCTGACTGTTGCCACATTGACCCAACAACATATTCGCCATGCCCGCCACGATGATCTAGTGGTTGTGGTGCTCGAGTGCTGACCCGCAGATCGCGGGATCGAATCCCGGCCGCGACGGCTGCATTTTCTATGGACGCGAAAATGCTTAATGCCCGTGTACTTATATTTAGGTGCAAGTAAAAGAACACCAGATGGTCAAAATTCCCGGAGCCGTCCACTACAGCGTCTCTCATAATCAAATCGTGGTTTTGGGACGTTAAACCCCAACAATTATTATTATTAAAATATTTGCCTGAACCATGCAGTGAGAGTGGAGTGGGTACAAATAACACTCCCACGGTAAACGTGCTTGTACAGTATAGCGAATACCCTGACAGTGATCGCGTTAGCTTAGAAGGCAACACCCGTGACGAACTAGCTTGAGTAAAGCGTTATTGTAGCAGGTCACTCTGAAGATGCCCAAACGTGCATCGGAGAAAGCCCAAAAAGTCGTCTGCGCACACTACTGCCATGTCAGCCATTGTGCATGCTTCATCTTAGCTGAGAAATACATCTTGTCATTTCCACAGGTTGTTTTCGCACGGCTGTACCAGAGATCTAAATTTTTTTTCTGTGCTTTGGTAAAAAGAAAGACCATCCTGGATACTTAACGCAACATTTTCTTAGGCATCATATTACTTTTTTGGGGGGTCAGCGTTATGCGTTGGAACATGCGAATTTGCACTTGGCAGTTACTGTACGCTACTGTTGAGTGCGTAGTTATGTCATGTTCATGGCAGGTACGCAATAATGAGAGTTCACTGTACCAAGCCTCTGGATTTGCCTGTCGTAACAAGCGAAACCACGAGGCTGCTCGCGCCACAACCACTGACATTCTACTTAACCTTGAATCCAAGCGCCCAATGCTGCGTCGCCTTATAACTTGACGTCAATAACGTAGTTGGGTGCACTTAATTGCTGAAAACCTTACTGAAATATAAGCATTACATGTCACGATAAAAACCACACAAAGTTGTGATTACAAGTATTTTCATGTAATTCATTAAAACACAAGTCGGCTGTTCATGTATTCTAAATATGAAATTGTTAATGTTCTCCACATATGATGCCCGTGCAGAAAATTTTCACGTGGAGTCCACGTCTCATAACCTTGATTAGGCACAGCGAAGACATTAAATCCCTGAATCTTCAGCGGCTTTCAATAGTTCCATACGTGCAAAACATTTGGGGAGACTAAACTTTCAGAGAATGGAACTATTTTGTGCCTGCAGAACTAATATGCACAGCCATTGGCAAAGACAATTTGTGAAATTCAGATTTCCTATATATACAGTAGAATCTCGGTGACACTAATCTGCAAAATTGCCCAGCCGAATTGCAGTGTGTACATTGGGGTGAAACCAGCTGTCCCAAACAAATCTCTGCGTTGCGATGGGTGGTACAAACTTGGATACCAAAACTGTCGAGCGACTAATGGACAACCCCGTGCTCTGGAAGCTTTGAAGTGCGCACGTTCCCAGCACACACACACAATCAAAACTGAGCTTACAGTTTGACTAAACCGCTGACGACAAAAACGCAGTCGCTATTGACGCAATCACGTATAGCAGCGTCGGAACTCCAAAAGTAGACGCGCATCCAATGCTTACCGAGTTAAAATGATGCCGTTTGCCGCCATCGCTGAGGTCAAAATTGCGGTAGACGCGTTTATATATCGTAACGACGCAGTTTTGAAGGCACGTACATGACCCGCACAGACGGATTGAAAACGGAACTACCGTTCGCCCTAACTGCTACACACAAAACCGTGGTTGCTGTTGTCGCAATCGACAGCAACTACGAAGCTCTGAAGGTACGCGGCTAACGCTGCGGTAGATAAAAGCCAATAAAGTTGTAAAGAGGCACAAAGAGTTTAAGCGTTTCTGTCGCCTGATTATGACTATGGTGGAGCAGCGTTCGGTGTACTTATAAGTTGGCCTCTAGCGAAGTTTGACACGCGTGTTTGCGGCGCACCAAGAGCCAGCTGTGGCGTCCCTTATTGGTCCGTTCATGCATGTCCTAGAGCACGGCACGGGTTCGGGCCTACCCGAAAGCGCGGGCCAGGCCCGGCCCGTGGGCCGGGCGGGGCCGGGTAAAGTAGTTTTCACGGCGGGCCCGGGGCGGGCTGGGCCGGGCCTGAAGCTCCGAGCTCAGAGTCGGGCCCGGGTTTGAGGCGGCGGGCTCGGGTCGGGCCGGGCTTAGATTTTGCTCACTTTTTAAAGGGACAGTAAGGTGAAACACTGAATCGTTAGATTAATACAGTGTACTCTGAGAACCTGAATGCCGTTAATTTCACCATCATATGTTTATTTATAAAGGAGAAAATCCAAGGTCAAAGTTTCATTTTTAAATCTCGCGCCGAAATCCCCGCGCGTGACGTCACGGATTACAAACTGTATTCGTTGTATTTTGGAGACATTGGCCCAACAAAATTTTCAGAAACATTTTATGTTAAGTCTATGACGCCCTCTGAAGTCAATGTACTTCATTTTTACCGATTAGACACTACGTAGGTTCCTGAAGACGCCGTCAGAATCTATGACGTCCCGGCGTTTGCTGCGTGAATTATCAGGTGGCCTCGTCACCCGCATTTTCTACTTGCGCGTTTTCTCGCTTACCAAGAGTCTTGTCACGACGAGCGCGGTGCTTTTCAAATTGTAAAAGATTAATTTACTCATAATCGAAAAATCGTTTTTCTCTTTACTGTCCCTTGAAGTTTGTTCCGCCTACGTTGTGCATACTGTGACGTGCCGTTGTGGCCGATATAAATTTATATCGATAACTTCGGTAATTTATATAGATAATCTCGGTATCACCGAGATTCTACACTACTCGATACACTTGTTTCATTCACATTCATTATACAGAATGACAGTGCCGAAGCTCTGCACTCAACCCCCATTGACCGACAAAAATTACTTAGCGCAATACAATCACGACACACAAGAAAGGTACACAAGGACAAGCGCACCTCTGGCGTAGTTTATGATATACCACTGTCATGTGGTAAAAGTTACATTGGTCAAACCGGAAGGTGTGCAAATGACCGTTTCAGAAAGCATGCCCTGAACATAAAAAAGAAGGAAAGGACGCACTTAGCAGATCACGTGAGTTCTTGTGGTTGTGAGGCATTGTTTCGCGAGGCAAAGATTCTTCGCAAAAGCCGCAATGAGCAAGCCCGCATGCTACTGGAGGCATTTCTCATTAAGAATAGGGGGCCGGGGTGCGTTAGCGAACCTTCCGTCACTCTGCACTCGAACGAATTTAGCTTCATCGACACGTATATGCGATAGAAAATCTGTTACCTTTATTTCTTGTTTTTTTTCAATGAACGGGTCTGCGCATGTGCCAAAGGTATATATATGTTTCATGACGACGTTGTGGAATAAACAGTTGCAAGTAGCGCTTGTCCCTTGTGTACCTTTCTTGTGTGTCGTGGTTGTATTGCGCTAAGTAATTTTTGTCAGTACTATGCGCCAACTAGGCCCCCAAAAGGTCCTATTAAACCCCCACTGAAATTCAATAGGTCAAGGCGAGAAGTGAGCCTGCAACCTTTCGCAGGCTCATTTCCTGCAGCCTTTTGCAAACTTTTGCAGCATGGCACTGTAGCCATAGAGCCACTGCCGTGGCTTGAAAGTACGCACCTTAAGAATGTTGAGGTAGGGAACGACGAATCTGTAATCCACAACCTGCGTTTCACAGTCGTCGCAGTGATTGAGATGCAAGTCGATGTGCAGGAGGCGCTGGTCATGGTGAAATGTTGCATTCACCCAATAGTTTCGGTGATTGTGAACAACTAACGCAGAGAACATCTGGTGCTGCACGTACGTTCTGAGCTGCGCCAGTGTCCCGAAGCAGACCGACGCAAGGCTCACATCTCGATCCACTGGATGTGTTGCCAATGGAAAGGCCTCAAGGGGGCTGGGCACCAACCACTGGAACACTGCATTTTCACGTCCTGTGTCGCGACCGGTTTTGCACCAAGCGCGGCCCACCTTGAAGGGATAAATTAATTAAAGTTCCATCGTTATGCGCTTTATATTCCAGAACCACAACATAAATAACCATATTATTATGGGGCATGCGGCGTTCATTTTATAACCTGTGGTTATTTAATGTGCACCTAAATCTATAGGACACGAATGGTTTTGTATTTTACCCACTACGAAATGTGGCCAATGCAGACAGGAATGAAGACTGCAACTTTGTATTAAGCAGAGTCATGGCATCACCTTTTTCTGCTGTGCTCGGTAAATCCCATAATGCTTTTTATTCATGCCAGTTGACACAGAATTCTAGACAAAAGGCTACAAAAAATTAGAGAGGATAGCTTTAGAATATCTAGGAAGCAGAAAACAAGCACATGTCCTACAGTAACAGCATGCATACAAACTATATGCCAGCAGGCAATGAAGAAACAGCATGCGAACCACCAACGACTCAAGATGACATATGAAATAGTGGGGGATGAAAGATACGTGGCAAAATTACATATCAGAAGAATGCACAAACCAAAGCTTAAAATCAGTATATATATCCCTAGTAGCGCGCGATGTTGCCGCAACGTTGAAGCAACTTTCTCAATGTGGCGGCAAGATTGTGTCAACATTTGCTGCTACTAGGTATTGTATACAGTGATAAAAATCTATTGCTCAAAGGAAGAACGCAAAAGATACGTGAAGGTGAATCTGAAAATATACTGTTACATACATTTACCAGATACGTATAGTTCAAAGGACGCGGCACGAGCAGCATTCATGCCTTGTTTTTGCATAAACAGAATCATATCTCAGGCTAGAAATACAATGCGAATTCGTTTTCGGTTATTTCAAGCTTGAGAAAATAAAATTATACTTCAGACGTGGGTCACGGGAAGGGGCATGTCGAACGACACATCGGACGTGGTAGGGCTTTCAGCAAAATGTTCGTATGCAACAGTACACGTCAGAATGAAGTTAAATAAAGACATATTTATTATGGAGAAGGTTCAATTCATTCGAAGATCAATGTATCTGGCTCTTTCGTAGCCACTAGTCAATACAACTAACAAAAACAAGCGGTGCACGAAATTGTGTACGTAGCGCGTCAAAGGGCTAAGAATACAGGCAGGGATGCTTAGTATTTCCTCAAAAAAACGGGTTCGGACCGCCTAAATTAGCACGTGGCACGACCCTGCACTTATCCAAGTAAAGTAGATCACATTATTTTTAAACAATGACAGCTAAGCATTCAATTGGAACAGGTGTGAGCGAATCTTTATTCTCAAAATATAAAAACATCTAATTTCACGTGCTTCTTCTTTCCGATACAACAAATCCGAAGAAAGCCTACGCGTAAAAACGAAACCGTAACTGCGTTAGCAACAGCCTCCCGCCAGAGGAGTCAGATAGAGCGTCATCACCATCACATAATGGCAATGAAACACACACACACTTTGTTGCGAGTTTGCGTAGGATGACTTCGTGAACGACTGACCTGTGCACGTCGTATTTGCTTCCTTGTGAAGTGCAATTGGTGATGTGCTACTCTATTACGAACGCCTACGACAAACGAAAGTTATTTCACGCGGTGCAGATTTCTGCGTAGCGTCGTTTTTGCGAGCTGAAGGCCCGTGACTACGAGCGAGGTCTTCTGCTGCATGTGGACCGTGAAAAGCTTCCACTGGTCGAAAACATAAAAATGTCTGCATCTTGAAGACAAGCTTGTCGACTAGCTGATGCTGCTCCGTACAGATCGAGTTTGTCTAGGTAACGACCTTTGAATACGACCGCGATTGAGGCGTGTCCAGCAATGACCTTAAAGCCAGGAAAACTGGATAACTGAAGAAAATGAACTGCCAGTAGAATAAATATTCCATTCTAAGAAGGCGTACTGTACCTATCCCCCCTCGCTTTTTTTTCTAATCACCAACATGGCGGCACGCAAGTTTCGCTTTTGCACCCGCAAATATTTCGCAGGCAAAAAATTATACATCATCTCACCCTACGGGCAACCATGGTGGGATGCGAAAGCATCGCGGAGGGTGCGCATGGAGTTCCGTTTCTCTTATGTGACTTATGAGAGGTTGGTTGCCGAGGCGTTTGAATTAGCGCTTGCCGACACTGACGTTTGCGTTCGGCTTCCCGAGCCTTCCTCTGCTCCGCGGCGGTAGCGCTGACGCTGCAACTAGCGCCGACGTTGACATTGTTCATAGCGTTTCGCACATCGTTGCACAGAGAGAGATTGACGAAAGCGCATGAAACAGGCGCTTTCGCAGCGTCGCAGCTTCGAGATTCCCTTGCCGGCGTTGCCGTTTACGTTCAACTTCGCGAGCGTGCATAGCGCCGTTGCGAAGGAGAGTGCAACGGGAGCGAGGGCGCGCCGCATTATATACGAGCGCACAGATGTTGCAGAGAGAGAGAAACGGAAGAGGAGAAACTTAGCGGAGGCAGCGCTCACGCCACCTCCTCCCACCCCCTCGCGCTCACGCAAGGAAAGGAGGAAGAGTTGGCGCATGCGCAGTATGGGTGCGGACGCCGCAGAACAGACACTGCTCCGAGCATTTGATGCTTTCGAATCTAATAGATTCCAGTAAAAAATATTTTTTGTTTCTCGGACGTTGTCGGAGAATCGTCGTACGATGCGGGGTCGGCGTAAAATGGCGTCATATAATCGAGATCTTTAATATATTATTTCTATGCGGGATTTGCTGGGACCAAACCGACTCATCGGTAAAAGCGGGTCGCCGTATAACAGGGGGACGTATAGTCAAGGTTCTACTGCATTATGAACATTGTGTACGTATTGCTTTCACCTACAAAGCTTGATCAAGCTGCACATTGGTGTCAAGTGTATAAAAATAAAGTCTATGGACTCTTACTTGCATGTATTTTGAAGACAGGCTAAACCAGCTCACACCAGGCCACTCGATCGTGCAGTCGACAATGTAAATAGTCTCCTCATAAAGGTGCCTAGAAGGCTTGCGGTAGACATCGCTGAATGAGAATGTTGCATCGCCATTCAGCAATCGAGACTGCTCACTGAAGAACAGCCTATATGCATCCAGATGCTCGTCATGGCTGTCCCTCCCATCAGAAAGAATCCACCATAGCTGGAACTTTAGCCGATAGTTCGTGGCAGGCATGCTGCATAGACAAGTAAAAAATTGATTTCTGCTATTCATTTCTCAGACTCTACATAGATCTGATTCGAAAAAGCTGCACTGATGAAAGTTATTATTGTTGGTTGTCACTTATCATGTTTTTTTTTCTAATAATGCAAAATATTTTGTTATTCATTTTCTAAGTTTTAGTAGGGACGAACGTGTCTATGCAATGTCAGCACATTTCAGTGAAAGTTGCCAACAATGGACAAACATCCCCATAATCACTATAAAGTTACGCAAGTCAGGATTCCACGTGGTCTATATTGGGGCTCTGGAGTAATCTTTAAATTACTCGGTGTTTAAATACCAGTGCCACACGGGCGCTTGTGATTGCGATCAGAACTGATCCTGACTGCATATCTTGATCAAGATTATTAATAGTTGCCGCTACCTAGTCCACACTAATGATAATAGACTTTTGGCTCACGCACCGGCCAGAACACACGAGCTTGATCCCAAATGGGCCTAATCACAAATAAAGGTGAACGTGTAGCAGCACCTGATATGATATGAGCCATATTTGGATCGGCCCTGATTTGGATAAAACATTTCCCTTGTGAAAGTGGCATCAGCTTTTATTTTAAGCAACAGATGTCTTGAGAATGGATAAGGCAACACCAGCAATGTATAATGACTTGATGCACAAACCTACATAACAGCTACATAATACCTCTCAAGCAGCTGAAGTGTTATAAGTTGTTCAAGGACCATAACAGCCGTATCAAGCTTTTAACTGGCACTTCAGTTTGTGCCACGACTAAAGTCATTGCGATTCAGGATATGCTAAATGGTCTTTAAACAATTAAAAATAATTAGAATTAGTTTCATGGCCTCCTTTAGAAGGAGCATTTTAATATGACAACAAAGGCAGACATGACAAGCAGGAGCAAACCTACTGCTCCACTAACTCGAGGCGCGAGTTCGATACCACTTGTATTCCAATGAAGGTGGTATACGTAAACTTGTGTACTGCACCACGGATTGGGTACTTGTCAAGGAACACCAGGTGGCCCAAATTAATAGACACTGTCAAACTATGGTGTTCCCCACAGGATCATGATTTCAGCATATGAAACGCCAGAACATCATTTTTAAGTAAATAAAAATCTGTTTATACGAGCAGTGTTGATGCAGTTATCACTCTTTCTTCTTTTTCTCGTCCTTTACTTTGGCAGTTCAGAGCTTCTCGATCGTTAAATATATGTAAAAACAACCAAAGAGTCTTGATTCTGTTTAGATAGAGCAGTCGATCGTCAAGTTTCACCATATGCCATCCTTGCCAAGCGCGAGGGCTCAGTACGGTTTCCTGGCGATTTCAGGAAACGAGAACAAGGATCGAGAATTCCAAGACGACCACTTTTCCGGACACTGTCGCCTTGCATGTCGTAGAGTATCTCGCATGTTCAATGAGTAAAGCGACGATAGTTGTCCGCCTTTCCCCAACCTGCCAATCAGAACGCACTGAAAGTAACATCTCCAAAAGTGAATATTTTAGAATTCGCACTGCAAAAAATTGGGCAGATCCCACGTACTGTGGGAGTCGATGTTATGCGAAGCATGCGGCGGGAAGGTGACTGTGGCGTAATTTTTTTACTGAGCGAAACGTTACAAAACAACGCTAAAGATATGTATAATTTTATACGCACACATATATGTTGAAGAGCTGCATATGCGTTATATAACCAGTTGTTTACAGTTGGGTAACGCTGCCACGGCAACGTGGGTAGTACCAACACCAGAAGCGGTAAGCTGATATGTAGTGCTTATACTTGTCCCTTATGATGGAGAACGCACGCACGTTTCACGACCCAGTGGGCATGGGTGGAATAGGTTCTTGACAGTTCTTGAACAAGGTCAACATCACCGTGATCAGTGAGCACAAGCAGCTGGTCATGACTTGTTATCGGATCCGGTCGTGATAGCGGTGACGAGGGGTCAATGTGTAGTGAAGTATGAGGTATAGTACAGCTGCTGCAAATTGTGAATGCCTCAGTCATTTCGTCGACAAACTGTCTGTCGATATAAGCCGTCGAGGCTGGTAGGCCTGGATAGTGCTACGTAGACCAACATCAGTGGATGGCGCTTGTCGTATTCATAGACGATCTGGGTGTATGTGGCCTCCGTAGCCTTGTCTACAAAGCAGCTTTCAATCTGGCGTCATCCTCGGTTTGCATGAGGATGACGCCCAGCCTCGTAAGAAATGAAGGGGACACTGCGCCATTCTTGCGGACTAAGTGCACTTTACGGTGCGATGATGGGAATATCATAAGTAAGTTTCGTTAATGTATTCATCCGGGGTCGAGCAATGCTTCAATATAGCTTCTAAATCATAGGAATACAGATGCAATGTTTATTACACTGCTATAAAAGCGGAGCCAACGTTGGAGGCACCGACGTTAATCTGATATGACGCCTGTATCGTAGGAGTACACATCGTAGCATAGGCGTATCTACCAGGGTGACAAGGGGGGCGCTAGCCCCCCTATGAGAAATGTTAGGGGGGCGGAGCCCCCCCCCCCCCCACTTTCGACAGTGGTTATTGTCGGCTGCAGACTGGGAAACTAAAAAGTTAGGCAAAGTTTTAATTGAGCGCAGCAATAACGTAATTATGGAATACAATTTGCCCTACGATTCTGCTGTGACGACTGTCCTCCGTGTGTCATGACCACGCACTGTAGGCTACCTGCTGTGCGGGCTGCCTATTCCACGCTTGCGGGCCTTGCGCTCGAGCACTGCAGAGGAGGATATCGCTCAGCAGGGGCTTTATACCATTACAGCAATCTGTCATGATCTTATTTTGTTAGGCCTGGCCTGAAACTTAAGTAATCGGCGACGCATATATGGGCGGGAAATAGTAAATGCTTTATAGCCCGATCAAACGCTCTCCTTTTACAGCGAAAGCTGTTATGAGTTCATTTCACCGGCCGTTTTTGGTGCCGTAGTTGTCCGCCGCCGCCGCCGCCGCCGCTGCTGCTGCCGCCGCCGCCGCCGCCACCGCCGCCGCCGCCGGTGTCCGTAACCAGTATCGCTCGAAATAAGAAAAAAAACAAAATAAGAAAAAATTCCAGGATCGAACGAGGTTCGAACCTGGGCCCTCTGCGTGGGAGCCCAGTATTCAACCTCTGAGCCATGCCGGTGCTTGAAACTGCTTTGCAAAAAGGTCCTATACAGCCTTCATGTCGGGAAGGAACCACATTAGCATATGTAATGTAGCGTGGTAGAAGAGTAAAATAAGCACCAAGCGTCGCACAACGCAATTTCTGTAACCAGGCGTCAAACAATGCGAATTGCGCAATGAGTAGGTTGTTGAATGCTTCTAACCCATTACAAAGAGCTCTGCCATAATTCTTCATCGTCATCAGGCACAGCATCAACAAAGTGCGCATAATGCCTTACATGCGTTTAGCAGGTACCACGGCTCTCTGTAGAATGACGAAAAATGGCACAGTGCCTGGTGCCCTACTTCTCAAAAATTACAATGATTTATAGCGTAGTGGGTTCCTCGCAAGTGCACTTGTATTGGTTGCCAAGGAAGCCCATAAGCGCATGATCCATTTCCTCGGGGTCTCAGTAAAATTGCAATGATTTATAGCGTAGTGGGTTCTTCGCAAGTGCACTTGTATTGGTTGCCAAGGAAGCCCATAAGCGCATGATCCATTTCCTCGGGGTCTCAGTAAAGTTCTCCCCCCCCCCCCCCTCCGTCTCTCTCCCACGTCAACGTATGTTATACAGCATGACGGGCGAGGGAAATAGCGACCGGGCGTCACCGAATGCAAATTACATAACTGGTGGGCCGTTTAAACCTTCCAACCCATTACACAGGGCTGAGCCATAATTCTTCATCGTCGTCAGTCGTCGCGTCAACAAAGTGCACATAATGCCTTACAGACCTGTAGCTGGTGCCTCGCTTCTCCGCCGGATGACGAATAATGGCTTAGTAGGTGCTTCCCATCTTCACAAGAATTGTGATTTATGGCGTAGTGGGTACCGTTCTAGTGTACTTGTATTGTAGCCCCAAGAGAGCTTACAACGGGCACTAGAAACGCCGCTCTTCCAGCTTTCGCTGTGACTGTGCTGCGGTATCAGCGCAGGCCTGGCGTTTTTTCAGGAAATTCAGTTTCTTTCTTTGAAAATGAATAGCATCGCCACTGCTCCATATCCAAGCTGCTGTGAGTTGATGAGTGTGCAGAAGCGTAAAGTATTTTAGTTGTGCCTAGCCAGGACAGCTAAAATAGATTCCCACTTTAGTATCCGATTAGCCTGCTTCACTTTGCTTATCTTATGGTAGCCTGCAGCGATCGCGGCGGCTTGTAACAAGGCAGTGGACTCGAGCACATTGAGAAGCCCAGCATTCAAGTTTGTCCCGTTACTTGATCAACCTCCCCAGGAAGATAATCAGCGTCCACGGTTTTCTGGACTAAGAAGGCTGCCCACCTGCAAAGGATTGTGTCTGTTCCTAATAATGTTTATTTCTCTCTCTAACTCTCTGTCAGCAACGATGAGTTCGCGGAGAGTTGTACACGCGCAAAAACAGCTGAACATCGTTATACTATAACTGAAAATATCTATTATACACAATTACACATATGAATCCATCTCGCGCGCTGCTATAAGCAGCCGTTACCAATGGGATTGGCTGGGAGCATTCTTAAATTACGTTTAAGGAGAGACACTGTCCCGCTATTCCGAAAAAATGAGTTATTGTTCAGCACAGTAATGTGCTGCTTATTGCGCACACTTCATTTTAACGCCGCGATTTTTCGCAGACTTGTGACGTCGCGTAACGAAGAGGCGATTTTATGGCACATAGAAAATTTTTGACGAATAGCGAAGAACCATTGATAAACAATACGCCGTACTGAATATAGTTCATTATTATTTTTTACGCAGTCATGCGTAAGTGGTAATTACGCGGTGGAACACTTACGCGTCATTTGTTGCGTCATTTTACGAGCAGGTGCTGTGAGCATGACCCAGAAAATTTCGACCAGTCATTAACAGCTAACAATCTATACGGAAGGAAACAATGCGGGGGAATTTAACGTTATAATCGCACATTTTTTTCAAGGAAAATTTGAGCTTACATAGTTTACGTAGGCTATTCACTTGGAGGAACCAAAGGGGCAGAGTAAAGGGGCCACTTCACCGCTTTCCCGTACACCGCCACCCAAGCTGGGAAAAGTAGGAGGGCAAGGAACGACACCTAGCACATAAATTCGTAGTCATTTATAATCTTATAGCTATGCACAACCACCTCAGTGGGGTTTTCTTAAGTATTAATTGACTGAACTTGGTCTTCCTCGTAAGGAAGACTTTATATTAGAGGGCTCTAACAGTAAAGAAATTGGCATATGCTGAAGATTTCTACGAAGTACCTTGCTTTGTAAGCCACATGTTTTGTTTAATAAGTGAGAATTTAAGGAATTAAAGTCATATCAGGTTCTTCATACTCATCGTATTTACAATGCCAAACTGAAACTGGGTAGTTCGCTGACGCAATGCTCAGATGATCAGGTTAAATTTGGGTGTACTTTTTAAACTTCACGGTAATATTTCCAAAATGTTATTAAACACTGCTGTGTTGTCGCGATATAGGGCGGCCCAGCCTGCGCAATCTGTTTGTGTAGATTCTTTCTTGACTTAAAACAGTTGTGAAAAGCAAGTCATCTGATCAGCGCTATGAATATAGAAAAATCACCTCATGTGAAATCTATCTACTATATATATATATACACGGCGGACAGTGAGCAACGCCAGCTCCCCTACTCGCGAACGAGTTGGTACGCCACTGCATCGTAGGAGTATCATGTAGTGTTTATTGCTTTCTTGCAAAATTAGATAGCCAGCACCACAACCACAATTTACATTGCACCGACAATGCGCCTGCATAGACTGTTTTTCCAAACAAGTTTGTAGACCTGGCGTGGCTCTGTGGTAGAATACCTGACTGCCACGCAGAATGCTTGGGTTGGATTCCTGCTGGGATTCTAATTTTAATTCTTTCCATTTGTTGGGTGAATGCTGCCGATGTCGGTTTTTCTTAACACTCTCACATTTAAGTTATCAATGTCTGTTCTCGCCGTTCCTGGGTAGATATAAACAGTCAATCACCTGTGGCGCATACCCGTACACCGCGGCCCGTGGTAAACGGGTATGTCCCACACGTGTCCGGTAGAAAGGGTTTGACGACGTACGCGACAGGATTTTCACGTTATTCATGTCATGACAGGGCAGTCATATTCGTCAAATCCTCTTACCCTCCCATGCCATTTTTGGTCTACACCAAGCTAAGGGGGAGGTCATGAGAACACCCAGACGTAGGTGGTTGGATAGATAAATAGACAAGTAGTTACGTAGATTGAAACGCTCAAATTGCCAAAGGTTCGCTAAGAAATGCTTCTCATTTAAAATGTTACTGTGCATAAGCCAGAACATGTATTTTCCAACCCTACGGAGCCTCGACAAAAGATAAGGCAAAAGAATGATCTTTTTGCCTATTCAAACAATCCCCTAATTTCTTTCCTTCCGTTGGTTTCTCCCTTTCTCTCTGTACACCACAGAACTGATCATGAGGTGTGACATTCACGCATTAATTTTGACAAGCTTTTGTTGGTGATCGGGGCCCTTTGCTCCAATGTGAAGCGGTGAACGCACTAATAGTAAGAAAAGCATTCTATAAACGACAGTTCTCGGCTGGAAAATATTCTTTCAGGAAAGTCAACTAACAGATTTTCGCAAAGTGTCTAATACGGCGCCCTAGCAGTTACACAGGCACTTTCGATCGCGATAAAGTCCCGATCAGTACCGATCTTCTCTGCCGCGACCGCCACCTTTGCGCGCCCACCGTGCGCAAGTAAGCCAATCTCGATCCCAATAGGGCTCGACCATGATAGAAACTGCCGCCCGACAACCGTATGTAAAAAAAATCGAGCAGGCGGCACGTCGGTGCCGCCTGGTGCCGCAGCACCAATGCACGGAAAGCGAAGCCAAAAGAGAGCAAAGCCGCTTATGGCGCTGCGATCGGTAGCCTGCAATATGTCGCCCTTTAAGAGTTGCGCGCGGCTCCACCAATGTGGTGCCGAGGTAGAATGCCCGCTTCCCACTTAAAAGACCCGGTTCGGATTGCAGCTGTGTCACTTGTTACAGCTGTGTTGGTTTTCCTTTCTTTTTTGTGTGTGTTTCTTAAAACAATAACCTCTAGAAGTGCTTCCACTTGCGCTAGTTGTTATGGCATTCTGATGCGTAACGATGCGCTGCACAGATGAACAGAGACGAATGACAGAAGAACACAAAACAGACAGGGACCTTGCGCACGAACGACTTTATTCAATCGATTTCGATTGCATAAAATAATTTCTGGCAATTTAGCAGCGCAGTGTTCTAATTGTAAGTGCACACCATCTTTGCAGAAGACAAAGAAGCTAGCGCATGTGGTAAAGAGCAGAATATAGAGGGAAGCGTTTTTTACGATTGTGATAACGGGCCACGATTGTGTAAGCGCACCCTCGTTTACGCTAGATTCAGACACTCTTAAGTTTTTAAACGAGTGGTTCAGCCCACTTCGATGAATTGCTTCATGTCTTCAAGGCACGTGCCCACAGGAGCTGCTGCATCACACTTTCGTGTTGATAGTTCACACTATCCTGTGTCATTGCAGAAGTCACCTTTCATTTTCTATCTATATGTGACGAGCGAAAGCGATTGAATAAAAGTTGTTAGTGCCCAAGTTCCTGGTCCGTTTTGTGTTCTTGTGTCATTAATCTCTGTTCATATATGCAGAGCATCGCTACACTTCCGCATTTCTAAAACTAGCTTCAGTTGATACTCATTGTCGCAAAAAGTAACGCGATCTGTAAACTGAAATAAAATACAAGAAATTTTTCAGTGAACGTAAATATTGGCAGCGCTACCACACGGGACACAAAAAACCAAACTGCGCAGTAAGACTGCGCGCAGTAAGCTCACGAGACAACGGCCTTCTATTATTCAACTGACGGAAAGGCAATGTTATCGCCAAACGTGACACACTACATCTGGCTGTGCTATTACAGTATTCAAAGCTTTGCCATTTCCCGCTGACGTCGACTACTTTCAGTTTTTCTTTGCTGCGAGCCAGCGGCCGGTAACCGAAGGCAGCGTGTCTAACATAGGTAGGCCCAGTCTCCTATTCGTAAAAATCTTGGAGGCCATAATTTTCTTTACGTTTTTGATGAATCTCGCGCGCTGCCGCTGCAAATAATTACGCTCATTGCCAAATTTCTCGCATTTGACCTCATTTTTCAGGTTACATTTGTAGGAATACGTAGTAACTAAACAAGTTTTAAAAATAAAAAGAAAATAAATTGACACTAAAAATAAAACAAGAGCATGCAGTGCTACAACTCGAAGCCGGGTCTTTAAAGTGGGATGCGGGCATTCGACCTCTGCACCACTTTGGTACAGGCGCGCGCGAGTCTTAAACGACGACAGATTGCAGGCTAAAGATCGCAGCGCCACAACCGGCTTGATCGTGTTTCGGCTCCAATTTCCGAAGCTTGTTTCGAGCACTCTCCTGTTCTAGTACACTCTACCGAAACGCGTGTTTTAGCAAAGTTTTAACTCCCCGTATGTAAACGTGTAAACGTATACGTTTACGTTTGCGGAAAGTACTAAATGGTGATGACAACTTCAATTAAACTATATTTAATTTAGATAAGCTTCAATCCGCGCTACGGCAAAATCGTGATAGAGGTGTTTAGCGTGACCCCTATACGCAAAGAGGTTAGACCGGGTTACGGGACCATGGTATCGACACCATGTGACGCATCGTGCAACCATAATCGTATCCACGTTCGTTTCGCGTAATGTTTTTGACGAAAAAGAAACGATTCAAAAGGCAATTCGTAATTACGCCGCTGCAAGGAATTTAAACCAGCAATAGAGTGCATCGTGTTTCTGTAATAAAGATTTTATGCTTGACTGATTGATCTCGGCCTCGCCTGATGGCACAACGTATTTGGCCTC
Organism: Rhipicephalus sanguineus; assembly: GCF_013339695.2. Taxonomy (NCBI): domain Eukaryota; kingdom Metazoa; phylum Arthropoda; class Arachnida; order Ixodida; family Ixodidae; genus Rhipicephalus; species Rhipicephalus sanguineus. The sequence goes on from NC_051176.1 coordinate 46,772,729, forward strand.
TCATGGGCTTTAGCTCTCTCACCGCTCTCGTGTTTACGCCTTAGGTATTCTAGGTCACTCGAGCTTCGGTATCCTGATGAAACAACGTGGTCGTAATTGGCGCTCGCACGACGGCTATTTTGACTCCGTGGCTGGAATCGCCGTAAAGCGGATATCTGGAGTAGCCACGAACGAAGGTGAATAAGCGAGATACAGCCGTAGACATAAAACGTATCCTAGGTGCTATCCTGAACACTGTGAAATTCCGACATCTTGTCAAATTTCGCAATAGCGGCATTTTAAGCCAATCGGAGAGGCCGTGGCAGCCCTCCAGACCAATCACACTTGACCAGTGGGGAATTCCAGAATATGGCGGAATTTGACAATGTCCAGAATAGCACCCCCGGCGAGTAGTTTACGTTCCCTAAAGATGCGAGCATGCGCAGTTTCCATCCGGCGTACCGTTAACACGGTAAAGTGACAAGTATACGAAGAAGCTAAAAACCTCTACAAGAAAAACTTGGACCATTTCCCCGAAGGGAACCCTGATGGGATGCGAAGCAGCAACGTTGCGCACGGCGTTCACCCGGTTGAAACGGGCGTCGACGCGGGTGCTGGAAGAACGGTTTGAAGGGAAACTCGGTGTAGCGTTTACTCGAGTAAACGTTTGTTTGAAACGCAAAGACACGGGAGGCGGGTTGGGTTTCGTGTAAGTTTCATTAAAGCGTTTGGCAAGACTTCGTAGTCGTTGTTTCATCAGAGTCGAGACACGGGCGCTGGACCGGAGAAGGCGCGTGTTTCGCCTTGACTACCACGGGTGAAGCGAGAGAGAAGTGACACGTTCAGAGGTGTTGCGAGCGGGCGGAGCAGCCGGCAGCTACGGGCGCTACGGCGAGCATGCTGCGGGTGAGGGAGAGAGTGACGTCAGCGCGCACCAGCGAGGGAAGCGTACGAGGGGAGCGTGACGTCAACGCAAATCTGTGGCGTGACCTACTTGGCAACGCTCCAACGCCTACGGCGAGGGGAACGCGTTGCGGCGCATTCGTACGGACGCGCGTAACGTACGACGTTACACACGTGAGTCAAAGAACTGCTTCGCATCTAAAACATTTTTGGGAAGCTTGCACTGAGTCGCGCAAGGCTGCCGCACAGTCGACGGGGTCGGCACTCGGTTGGTCCTGGCTCGACTAGGCATTCACATGCTGATGCACTAAAAAATGTTCGCGTGATCACATTGTAAATCACGACTCACGAGTATTGGCTAGTTATCGATCGGGGTCTATTGGGTATGGCTTTGCAATCATAGCACCAAGTAGGTTAATTAGGCTAATTATCTTAATCGGCCTAATTTGCAAAATTGAGGCTTGGTCTCGATTAGCTTGCATCCCAAGTCAACCTAGATTTAGTGATACCTGAATTGAAATAACTTACTTAGCCTAATTTTCATATTCGAGGCTTGGTCTCGATTACCTTGCATCCCAAGTCAACCTGTGCTTGATTAGCTAATCAACATAATTAGCACTGATCAGTCTCAGTCCTAATTAGGCTTCGCTCTACACGTATTGCCGAGCTCGGCATGACTACGCGCACCAGAATCTCAGCACGGCTTAATTAAACTAATTAGGAGATGACTTAGGCTTGTTATGTTTGTGTAATTAGGTTTTCCTATGAATAATTAGGCTGGGCTGTGATTAACTTGTGTTAAGTAGGCAGAGATATGCTTAACTTGGCTTGACGTGGCAAAGACAAGCTGGGATGAGCTTTTTTTACTACATCGCGAGTCGCACAAACCGGGGGCTTATCAGCTCTCCTGTAAAACACGGCCGTCGGTGCACTGTTCTCTGCTTGCGTCACGTTCCTGCGTGTTCTGGAAAACTTCACAACGAAGACGACCCATTTCGCGAATTTTGGGTCACACCCAAGGTGCGCCGCGCACGTGCGCCTAAATTATGCGAAGAGCTACGCATCATACATACATATCTCATCGTTAGGACCGTTCTTTTTTACTTTTCAAAAACTGAAAGCGCGTGCATTATGTCATGCGTAAATCGCCTACATACGCTAAATCATGACGTGGGACAGCTCAAGAGCTGATAAATACTGTAGGCAATACTGTAGGTTCCCGCGAGTATTAAGCTCATACCTTGACTACAGAAACCATGCAGGCCCACGCCGCCAGTCCCACCTTGCGACTGCCCAGTCCAGCTGTCACACATGCATCCGAGCACAACTGAACAGCCAGGTCAGCAGGGCATGGACCTATTCGAATGTAACAGCTCGTGCCACGCGCGACGCGTGCACAAAGCCGCCAAGCATTCATAATTGTGTTGCGGCATGCGCCCACATAGACTACGAAAGGAGAAGAAGAAGAAAAGAACTTTACTCCTGCAATGCGAGGGGCACGGTCGTGACGTTTACTTGGGAATCTGCAACATATTGTAGTCTTTGGTGCTCCCGTGATCGTGCCATCCAAATGTACACACGGGTCCACTGTTAAAGGGAACATCCGAGCGTGTGGCGCCAACTCGGCGCCAGCGCCGGCCGGCGGTTGCAACGAGATTCGCGCAGACGTAGTGAGCACCGTGCCCGGTGCTCTTTCGTCGCGTCAACGGTTCGCTTCGCGACTATTCGCAGCGCAGAAGCAGACGACAGCAGACGACGAAAAAGCAAGACTCACAGCGCGCACTGCGCCTGCGCGAAACTCGTTGCAGCCGCTGGCCGGCGGTGGCGCCGAGCTGCCGCCACACGCTCCAAAGTTCCCTTTAACAGTGGACCCCTGTGTACATACAAGGCAATGTAGTGCTATCGCGCTCAGTATCAGCTTCACCACGCGAGCGCATGGCCAAGCGCACTGCAAGGTTGTACAGAGGCGCCAATCCTGGCATATTTTCGAGTTATCTTGCGAGAGCTTGGCTGCCCCAGCGAGCGCACATCCCCCCACTTCCTTGCTTACACCATCGAAGTTATGATTGGCAAAGCTGATATCACCGCAGTGTAAAGCGAAGGCGAGCGTGAAAGGATGTCGAGGCGATGCGCACTCGCAGGCACAGCCAAACCCTTGCCTGATAACTGGAAATCATGTCACAATCGGCGCCACACTACAACCTTACAGTGCGCTTGGGCACGTGCTCCAGCGGTGTAGATCATACTGAGCGTGATAGTACAGTGGTCAACTCTCATATCTATAACGACGGAGCGTCGTGCTCCGAACTGCACGAGCGACATCTACAGTTGAAAACGGGGTACCTCTGAGCATGCGCAGCCCCACTGATGCGCCTACCTTGCATTTTCGATCGTTGGTTATCACCGCGAATGCAACAACTGCTTTGGCCGTTGGAAGCGCTGTCAACAGTTTATCACAAAAACAAAAAAGAAAAAAAGAAAGAAAAGGAAACGAAGCGAACCGTTGTCAGCGCGCGATGAAAGCTATGCTGCATGTTGATTTGCCGTTCGCGGTCACATTGTCCCAGCAGCAGATTTGCGTCCACTTATAAGTTTATCCATTGTCCGACGCATTGTCGGTATGATATGATACTGCGAACCGAGAATAAGGGCGCAGTATAATACAAGATAACTAAAGTAGTATAACTTTATTATTACTTTAGTATAACTAAAGTAATGTGGAACAATCTTGGCAGAGAACAGCGCTTTGCGATAGGTGGCGAGACGCTGGAAGTTGTAAAGGAGTACGTCTACTTAGGACAGGTAGTAACCGCGGAGCCGAACCATGAGAGTGAAATAACTAGGAGAATAAGGATGGGATGGGGCTCATTCGGCAAGCACTATCAAATCATGAATGGTAGTCTACCACTATCTCTCAAGAGGAAGGTATATAACAGCTGCATCTTACCGGTACTTACCTACGGAGCAGAAACCTGGAGACTTACAAAGAGGGTTCAACTTAAATTGAGGACGACGCAGCGAGCGATGGAAAGGAAAATGATAGGTGTAACCTTAAGAGACAGGAAGAGAGCAGAGTGGGTCAGGGAACAAACGGGGGTTAAGGATATCATAGTTGAAATTAAGAAGAAGAAATGGATATGGGCCGGCCACGTAGCACGTCGGCAGGATAACCGGTGGTCGTTAAGGGTAACTGACTGGATTCCAAGAGATGGCAAACGCGTGAGGGGGAGACAAAAAATTAGGTGGGTAGATGAGATTAAGAAGTTTGCAGGTATAACGTGGCAGCAGAAAGCACAGGACCGAGTTGATTGGCGGAGCATGGGAGAGGCCTTTGCCCTGCAGTGGGCGTAGACAGGCTGATGATGATGATAATACAAGATGATCCGGTGATTGCACTCTCTCTTTTTTTAGGCGCTATACGGTTGACAGCGCTTCTGACGGCAAAATCAGTTGTCGCGGCCGCGGCGATAACAAGGACGGAAATTACATGGCGAGTGCATCAGTGACACTGCGCATGCTCTGATGTCGCCCGTTTCAAGCTGTAGATGTCGCTTATGCAGTTCCGAGCACGACGCTCCGGCGTTATAGACATGAGAGTTGACCACTGTACAATCGCGATGGAAAGAAATGTGAACAGCGGAAAGCATGGCTTTCGGCCCAGTCGAACACCAACATGCCTTGCCTGTGCTAGGCGAACCTGTGCTTTCAGCCGGCGTCACCGTAGCGCCAGAATCTTGCTCTGGCTTGCGCTCTTGCACAGCTCGTGCATTCCGAATAGCAGGCATGACTGGCAGATGATAAGCACACTCGATGCGATAGCATCAGCCGTAGCGAGTTTCTAGCGCTACAGTGAGGCCGGCTGAAAACGCAGACTAGCCAAGCGCAGGAAGGCGTGTCGGAGTTCGACTGGGCCGAAAGCCATGCATTGCGCTGTTAGCGTCTCTTTCAATCCCGATAGTAAACGTTGCAACGAAACGGTCGAGCATTCCTTGCTCTCTGATTCACAATAGTCGTCGTGAGAAGCTGCCTTGCAATCGGTCCCAACAAATACTGGGACCGATCGGGACGTAGCTTCCACGTGCCTGCCCTCCTCGCGCACATATTAAGTACGCGCCTTGGCACACGTTACCGTACAGCCCTTGAAATTGGGCATTCTCGATTTGGCTACTACATATCGGTCCGTCAAACTCGTGCAGAGCCAAGGTGGTCCGTAGCATGTACTCACGTAGTTCGGCAAAAGCGTGGCGTAAACACAAACAGTGAAAGTTAGCGCCCGCCGGACCGCCCGCGACTCTGGCTGGTCGCCACGAGGCGCCGCCATTGCCGGTGAGAGCCATTGCCTGCTTTACTAGTGCCCTGTGGTTACTAGTTCCCTGAGCTCGAGCTCTCAGCGGAGTCAGCCTGCCTTCAGTTCTGAGTAAGCGCCGCGAGGCAGCGCTCGCGACCGACACTAGAACCAGGATTTAGTGTAACAAAATGTGGATTGATGGTATGCAATGATCCCTATGATCAGGCAGTGTCAATACATGGCCAAGAAATACCCAGGGTAAGCGAATACAAGCACCTCGGAGTAAGGGTAGATGAGGGTGACAGATTACATGGGGGTACAGGAAGAAGTGTCGGCAGCAGAAGGAAAGAGGAATGCTGCAATAATGAAGCAGAGAGCGTTATGGTGGGAAAACAAGTACGAGGTGCTTCGAGGACAGTGGAAAGGCCTAATGGTTCCGGTGCTTATATTTGGGAACTCGGTGGTGTACATGAGGTCAGAAGTGCAATCAGGAATGAATGTGAATTACAGGTGTGCACGGGCTCCGGGTAGCCCGAGCCCGGCCCGTGTGCCGGGCTCGGGCTACCCGGAGCTCCCGTTCTGTCACAGTCAGAGACACCTACAATGGCCCCGAGGATAAGCTAAAGGTCATAAAGAGCTTGAGGATGAGGCGAGCCGCAAAGCGCAAGAGGATAAGGCGCTTCGCACGGAGAAGGACGCCGAGGCGCGTCGCAAAGCGCAAGAGGAGGAAGCGCGTCACAGAGAGAAAAAGGCCGATTTGGAAGGCCAGAGAAAGATGCTATTCACGAGAGCGATAGGTCACCCAAAAGTGAATAGATTTCTCTAGGCGAGTACGTTAGCATTAAAAGCATTGGAACTCCGTTCTGTCAGAGGCAGAGACACCTACAATGGCCCCGAGGATAAGCTAAAGGTCGTAAAGAGCTTGAGGATGAGGCGAGTGGCAAAGCGCAAGAGGATGAGGCGCTTCTTACAGAGAAGGACGCCGAGGCGCTTCGCAAAGCGCAAGAGGAGGAAGCGCGCCACAGAGAGAAAGAGGCCGAATTGGAAGGCCAGAGAAGGGGCTATTCACGAGAGTGATAGGTCACCCAAAAGTGAATAGATTTCTCGGGCGAGTACGTTAGCATTAAAAGCATTGGAAGTCCCGTCTGTCAGAGGCAGAGACACCTACAAAGTCCCCGAGGATAATCTAAAGGTCGTAAAGAGCTTGAGGATGATGCGAGTGGCAAAGCGCAAGAGGATGAGGCGCTTCGCACGGAGAAGGACGCCGAGGCGCGTCGCAAAGCGCAAGAGGAGGAAGCGCGTCACAGCGAGAAAAAGGCCGACTTGGAAGGCCAGAGAAAGGCGCTATTCACGAGAGCGATAGGTCACCCAAAAGTGAATAGATTTCTCTAGGCGAGTACGTTAGCATTAAAAGCATTGGAACTCCCGTTCTGTCAGAGGCAAAGACACGTACAATGGCCCCGAGGATAAGCTAAAGGTCGTAAAGAGCTTGAGGATGAGGCGAGTGGCAAAGCGCAAGAGGATGAGGCGCTTCTTACAGAGAATGACGTCGAGGCGCGTCGCAAAGCGCAAGAGGAGGAAGCGCGTCAGAGAGAGAAAAAAAAACGCCAGGCCTGCGCTGAAACCGCAGCACAGTCACAGCGAAAGCTGGAAGAGCGGCGTTTCTAGAGCCCGTTGTAAGCTCTCTTGCGACTACAATACAAGTACACTAGAAAGGTACCCATTACGCCATAAATCACAATTTTTGTGAAGTTGGGAAGCACCTACTAAGCCATTATTCGTCATTCTGCGGAGAAGCGAGGCACCAGCTCTACGTCTGTAAGGCATTATGTGCACTTTGTTGACGCGACGACTGATGACGATGAAGAATTATGGCTCAGCCCTTGTAATGGGTTGGAAGCTTTGAACGGCCCACCAGTTATGTAATTTGCATTGGGTGACGCCCGGCGCAATTTCCCTCTCCCATCATGCTGTAAAACATACGTTGACGTGGAAGAGGGACCGGGGGGGGGCGAAGAACTTTACTGAGACCCCGAGGGAATGGATCATGCGCTCATGGGCTTCCTTGGCAACCAATACAAGTGCACTTGCGAGGAACCCACTACGCTCTAAATCACTGTAATTTTACTGAGACCCTGAGGAAATGGATCATGCGCTTACGGGCTTCCTTGGCAACCAATACAAACGCGCTTGCGAGGAACCCACTACGCTATAAATTATTGCAATTTTTGAGAAGTAGGGCAGCAGGCACTGTCCCATTTTTCGTCATTCTATGGGGAGCCGTGGTACCTGCTAAACGCATGTAAGGCATTATGCGCACTTTGTTGATGCTGTGCCTGATGACGATGAAGAATTATGGCAAAGCTCTTTGTAATGGGTTGGAAGCATTCAACAACATACTCGTTGAGCAATTCGCATTGTGTGACGCCTGGTTACAGAATTCACGTTGTGCGACGCTTGGTGCTTGTTTTACTCTTCTACCACGCTACATTGCATATGCTAATGTGGTTCCTTCCCGACATGAAGCCTGTACAGGACCTTCTTGCAAAGCAGTTTCAAGCACCGGCATGGCTCAGAGGTTGAATACTGGGCTCCCCACGCAGAGGGCCCAGGTTCGAACCTCGTTCCATCCTGGAATTTTTTTCTTATTTAGTTTTTTTTCTTATTTCGAGCGATACTGGTTACGGACACCGGCGGCGGCAGCGGCGGCGGCGGCGGACAACTACGGCGCCAAAAACGGCCGGTGAAATGATCTCATAACAGCTTTCGTTGTAAAAGGCCAAAATTGGAAGGCCAGAGAAGGGGCTATTCACGAGAGCGATAGGTCACCCAAAAGTGAATAGATTTCTCGGGCGAGTACGTTAGCATTAAAAGCATTGGACCTCCCGTCTGTCAGAGGCAGAGACACCTACAATGGCCCCGAGGATAAGCTAAAGGTCGTAAAGAGCTTGAGGATGATGCGAGTGGCAAAGCGCAAGAGGATGAGGCGCTTCGCACGGAGAAGGACGCCGAGGCGCGTCGCAAAGCGCAGGAGGAGGAAGCGCGTCACAGAGAGAAAAAGGCCGACTTGGAAGGCCAGAGAAAGGGGCTATTCACGAGAGCAATAGGTCACCCAAACGTGAATAGATTTGTCTATGCGAGGCCGATGGTTGTTCTTTGAAGACGACTGGAAGCAAAAGTACTCTCAGTGAGTTGACAGTGGAATTCAGGTTGTAATATTTCGACTTTACCGCTGAATCCACCTTCGGGATATCTTTGACGTGAAGTGTATTATCCAAAAGTCAAAGGATCGTGTGCATTATCTGTCAACAAAATAATATTGTTAAAACCCTCAGCTATATACCAACCCTCATGGTTCACGAGGGACCGCTCTCGGCCTGTTAATTAAGAACTTGCTTGCAACTCGATCCGTGCACGCACTGATCAAGTGAGCACGAGATCCGAGGCCTTAGAACTCAACACCACACACAAGTTTTGTAAGATTTGAGGGCAGTTATGACATTCAAAACTAATCGAAACAAGCGAGGCACAAGAGGCCGGCGATACCGAAAGGCAGTGTGGCCAAATTTGGGTTACGCTCGAAGGTGGGCGGGCGCGCAGAGCTCAGCAGACAACAGTTGGCCTCCACTGGAAGTGGGTCATGTCTTTGAAAACTTGGAACAAATTTTTCCATACTTCAGCCTGTTTATTTAACTACAACAACTATTGTACAGAGTGTCAATGGGAACAAGCGCATCTGATCCAAACACCACTCTTGATTTATGCCGGCTATTGGCCAATAAGCATGCTATATCTCTTGCGACGTAAAGTGGCAGATCCGGGACGTCAACGTGCAGACGCCCCACCCACCGACGAGAGTGAGAACCGGCCTCTGTTTGAAAAGAGGGCACCTGGGGAAACGGCAACTTCGCGCTCCGCTTGTGGCCTTTACGCGGCGCGCACGGCTGTAATATTTCATAGTTCATAGCCGTGTCAGCTTTCCCCAGGATGTGTTTTTTCAACAAGCTCAAGGGGTGCTTCATGACCCCTTTAAGATCTAAATGTAGGTAGGTTTAGTGAAACTAAAATACAGGGTGTTTACTTGCATATAAAATACAGACTTTTTTCTACCAATGCTATAACAGTCAGGCAACTGCTGTCTTGGCGCACGAACTCTACGTCAAGGCAGAAATACTTTGCCGCATTTGAATGGGCATTAAAATTAGGAACAAAAACGCGTCAATTATTTTTTAAATTGTCATATCTAGGGCAGTTGTTTATATGGAAAAATTGTAGAACATGACAATTTATCATGTGTACTTTTTTCAGAAATCCCGAAAAACACATGTAAGTTGAGATATTAATAATCGATACTGAAGGCCCCGATCGAGGCGGTACCGAAACTCAGCGCGACGGCCGCGCAGGAGATGATACCGCCGTGTTACGTCATACAGAAACTTCCCGTGATGAACTTCGAAAAAAAGGTCTGTCGCAGCAGACCAGGAAATATGGTTAGTCGTATGAAATACACAAGTGGACCGCTTGTTCTTCGCGTTTGGTGGGAAGTGCTTATCTACTTGTTTCTGAAACTCTAAATAGGCAATAATGGCATGGCTATGCCAGCTGGTATTCGCCGCGAGATCGGGTTGTCGGCGGTCGGCGGTGCGTACACAAATGTACACAGCGGCGCTTCGTTGTGTGTGGTGTGAGCCGATTGTCGGAGAATTGAGCGCGTTGATTATAGCCTACTAGTAGTATGCACCTTCCCCACTGCCGAATTAATGCACGATGCCCGCCGAACGTTAATATTACTTGTGAGAGAAGCACATTCTGCCAATGAACGGGAGGCTTGCCCTCGGCGCCAGTCTGCGTTTTCGCACTGCCTGACGGTTTTTCTTGTTTCATTTGCACGTGTTTAGCTGTGTTCCGCCTGCGACGCACTGCTTCAGCGGGACTGACGCAATTGTTTAGTTCTTGCTGATGTGGGTACCAAAAAAAAATCCCGTATTCCTGTGCGATGAGTTGCAATAGCACTTTGTGTTCTGTGTGCGCGAATATGCGTCTGCAATATTTTTTCGTAATGAGTTCTCCATGAAAAGGACTGTAGATAAATTTAGCCAGGAAGGCTACGTGACTGACAGCGCTTTAGCGCTAAGAAGACGCTTACCACGTATGATGATGATACATGCTGTTTAATGGCGCAAGGGCCTTTAATAGCCATGGAGCGCCAAGACATGATGTGGGATCTGATCAATGATGATGGTAAGTGCCTGTATACGAGCCTGAAATTCCGTGCGCTAGGGCGGGTAAAACATATACGTATGAAAATCATGAGAGTGACATGAAAGGTGTATAGTAAGAATGAATGGCATGAGGTTGAGATAATAGTGCGATTGGGACAGGATGTGAGCACGACTGCCTCCTCAATTCGCAATGCCCACGAACTATAGGTGGCGCGCCGTGCTTTTCAAGATGGCGCCAGGAGGAGGGTCAACCCGTTTGCTAGCATAGGAACAGATAGTACGTGCGGACGTACGGCCGTGCTACTTTCACCGGATGATGTCATGAGCTGTGCTGAATTGGATATGAGACTAAACTACTTTCCCAAACCATGGAAAGTGCTAAGTACTCGCAACCTAATTATTTGCTGTGGTGTGAAATGTTATATTTCAGCTCCATTACCGTGCATAACGATGCTTTGCGAAATCCTGCGCGTGCTACATAAAACTGCATGAACTAAAATTGACGTATGAGCAGAACGGCACTCCGAGGTAGTACGTACCGAGCCAACGTTTATAGATACGTTGTACCGAGCCTGCCTTACGGATTTGCCGCAGTAGTAGGCCGCCAGCGAGTAGCGCCATCGCTGCTGCAAGGGACCGCACGTTTAACGTGGTGATCGTTTGCAAACATAATACGCCGTCGTCATTACTTGTGCAGTCGGGAACGCGGAGTTACGTCTTCAACGGAACACAAGCATTTAACTTCCCATTCAGTAGCGCTTGTGCCACAGCCATGCTGAAACTCTAGCCGTGTGCAATTCACTTCACTCGCATGTTGCAGGCTCGATCAGCGCGATCGAAACACGAATATCGAAAAGAATGCACACGTATCCTTTTCGCAACGTCGAAGAAGTTAGCCGATAGGCGTGGGTTGTGGCTGTAACTGCACGTTCCAACGCTCTAATGATTTCGCTTCTCTGGTCGAGCTCGAGCGTGTTGGCGGCATGCGGCGCTCCATAATATCCGCAATAATTGATACATGCAATGCACAAGAGGAACTATGCTTTTATTTTGATCTCGCTCAAGGATATTATACATTAAATACAATCAAAGTGACTTACGAGCGTGAAAGAACAATAAAGCACGAGGGGACGTGAAGTGCAACTCGCTCCTCGAGGGTTAGCAGCTGATCGTTCACCGTCGCTGTCACTCTCGGTGCCTTCACAGTCTTCTACGTCCAGTGAAAAATCCTCGTCGTCAAGATGGTTTCTTTCAACATCACTGCTGAAAGCAATCTGAAGAATTTCCTCCGCCGAACAACTTCGACCACTCCGCGTCACCACGTCACACAACACTTTGACCACGTTTACAATTACAGAGACGTCTGGGCACGGAGAACATTTTGCTCTCAGATCCTCAGAACGGTCAACGAGCAAATCGCTTGCAGTGTGCTGCCACCTATCAACAAACGTACAAAAACAAGCGGCGCAGCGCTGGCTATGAAACCAACACACTGGCGAAGGACGGCGTGGAAAGCGTTCGCTCCACGAAAGGCGTGGAGCAGACGCGTCTTCGAATGATTGAAACGTCGCTCGCACGATTAGTAACAGCGCTTTGCTGACAAAGGATAGAGGCATATTTTAATGTATCGACAACTTGAGATCGCTCAGTTTTACAAGAGCACATCGCGAGCCGGAGCGACCTCCCGTGTACAGTGTTATGGGATTCATGCACTACAAGAAACACTGACCAATGGTATATACAAGTAAAACTAGGTGAACTTCAACTGAACATGTCAGACGATAACATTCAACTAACCTACGTGGCTACAGAAAGCCTCGCGCAGCTGATAGTATGCGTACGCTGTGGGCTAGCATTGAAAGCGCGAGTCGCCACGTATTTTCACGAAAACTTCGCGCCTCGCAAGAACGAATCAGATTTCTCGTGTCACGGAGGGCCCGGTTTGTTCACTGATGCAGGGGTCATGCCAAGTCGTAGTGTTCCTTCCTTGTCAACGCGTTAACACTGAGGTTAGCACAGCCGAACAAGGGAGCGACTGCGTAGTGCTGCCATTTTGTCGTCTACTAACCCTCCTCGAGAGGACGCTCCTGAATTCCGCTTGGCGGCGCGGCAGTCTATGGGCATTGCGAATACCTTTGAGCCCAAAGGCCGGGAGACAGGTGCGCTCTATAGTGTAGCTACCGCAGCAGCAACTTCTTTTCAAAGGTCCTGCTACGGATTGCCTGGGTATATGACGTGAAAGCTATGAATATGCTTTAAAAACGCCAACAATGGCTCATATTTAAAAATCGGTTCTTTACCTATGGACAACCGAGGATAAAGTGGAATTTGTTCCCTGTAAGCTAATGGAAAGTGCTTTTCACTGATACCGTCTAATTCCCTGCATTCGATGAGAATAAAAGGACAGTGAGTGGTTCACCACATCTATCACACACAGGTGGATCACCACCAGAAAGAAGGTATGTATACGTGACGTGTGTGTGTCCTATTCGTAGCCTGGTAAGTGTTACCTCTGTGCGGCGTGATTTCGATACTGGCGGCCAATTCGCGATTAGTGCTTTCATGAGATGAAGTTTATTTTGTGTTTGCCTGTCCCATGACCGCTGCCAATGATGTCTGAGTTTTCTTTTAAGTAAGGGTTTTAGGTCAAGTGCAGGTACAGCTATGAATGCGTTGGCGGCAGCAGTTTCGTGGGCGGAAGCAGCTAGGCGGTCTGCCAACACGTTTCCTTGGATTTGGCGGTGCCCAGGCACCCAGCGCACTACATGATGTTCGCGTGCGTAGACCGTGCATAGGAGTGAGTAGAGGGAGACAAGGACATGGTTTTTGTGCTTTTTTCAGACTTTTCAGAGCTTTTACAACGCTCACAGAATCGGTGTACACCACTGTACTTTCTAGATTTATTTCTTTGATATGTTCGACTGCCGCAAATATCGCATATGCCTCTGCTGTGAATATGCTTGTAGTTTAATGTAGAACGCCGGCATCGGAATAGGATTGGCCAACGGCTGCGTAAGACACAGAGACGTCTAAAGAATTTGAGGCGTCTAAAGAATTCTGGACAAGTGTATTTGTGCTGTATTTCGAAGAAGTATGTACGGATATGTCCAATAGGCACGTGTTTCGTAACTTCGACGAAAGATACATCGCAATCTATAGGCTGCCACTACCACGACGGTAGATGTGCAGCTGGAGCCATTAAAGAGTGTTCAAGAAGTGGCGCACCCGTTTCTTCAGCTAAGCCCCTCACACGAAGCGAATAGGGCTGTTTAACCGAAGGACGGTTAAACTTGGGCTTGTTCTTTATATACTTCATGTGTGATATCAAAGTCTGTTTAGTGTCTAGAATTACGCCTAGGAATTTATGCTCCGTTTTCACAGGTAGCCGCTGACCGTGAAGGTCAATGTCCGGATCAGAATGGAGGCCTCTGTTTCTTGAGTATGAGACGCAAGTCCTTTTTTGCGGGTTAAGGCTGAAGCCGTTCTCGTCTGCCCATTTGGTTACCTCGTTGAAACCAAGTTGAACCGGCCGCTCGCACATTGTAAGATTGCAAGATTTAAAACTGATCTGCACGTCATCGACATATGTGCAATAAAACATGTTACGCGGGATGCACAGACGCAAGGAGTTCATTTTGATAATAAAAAGTGTACAACTCAGTACGCCACCTGTCGGCACTCCTGTTTCTTGGACAAATGTTCGCGACAAGACATTGCCTACTCTAACACGGAATGTTCGATTGGACAAGCAGCTTTAAATTATGGTCAGCATCCTACCTCGTACACCTAAATGTGAGAGGTCTCGCAGTATGCCAAAGCGCCATGTGGTGTCCTAGGCTTTTTCCATGTTGTCACGGGGTCGTGACGTCGACGAAGACAGCAGTCGGCATGTCCAAGATAAAACTGTTTATTTAGCCGAACTTGTGGCCGGGAAACTGAAAGTCAAACTACAGCACTACACAGTGTACACTGATAGCGGCGAAAAGAGCGTCGGCCATCGAAAAACTGAACCGCGGCAAGGCGCGCCGGCATTTTATAGATGCGGCATCGAACATTCGAGCCTTATCGCTGGTGGCCGCATTAGTGCGACAATAATCTCAACTGTTCACGTTTGCGCGCTTAAGTCTATAAAAAGATTTTAAGATAATCTGTTGTAGCGAAGCGTTCGTAGTCGGTAATGGGTCGTCCTCTCGAGCGCCTTCTAGTGGGTCGCCTCCTCTCTGAGAGCACGCCCCCTCGTGCAGAGAGTCGGCCCCGCTTTGACTGTCGTCGTCGCCGAGTGCCCGCTAATAAACGTCTTGACAATTTGGTGGAGAGTGCTGTGCCCTTTCAACAACTACGGTCCCCATTCGATGCCCTTGGAGCTTCGATCCCGTACCGTGCCTGCTACCATGACTCAAGACGCCACCCAGCAAACGCCTCCTCTTGCACCGACGCCATGTCCAGGTGTCCCCCGCATCCGCGACCCTCCTGTCTTCACCGGCGCGGATGGCACCGACGTCGAGGACTGGCTCGCGATCTACGAGCGTGTGAGCGTCCCCAATAAATGGGACGAGGCAGGCAAACTGAGCAACCTCGTTTTCTACCTCGCGGGTGTTGCCGGCCTATGGTACAATAACCACGCATCTGATTTCGCTACGTGGTCGGCTTTCAAGACCGCCATCATCGACGTGTTTGGCCGCCCTGCCGTTCGCAAGCTGCAAGCCGAACAGCGTTTACGTGAACGAGCCCAGCAGGCCGGCGAGTCTTTCATGAGCTACATTGAAGACGTGCTCGACTTGTGCAAGAAAGCCAATGCGACAATGTCTGAGTCCGACAAGATCCGGAACGTTATGAAAGGCATCGACGACGATGCCTTCACCATGCTGCTCGCCAAAAACCCTCGCACTGTGGCAGAGGTCATCACACTGTGCCAAAGCTACGAGGAGCTGCGCCGGCAGCGGCTGATGACGCGTCGACCTCCATCACGCGACGCCGATCTCGCTGGCTTGTCGGCCACGTCGGACCACTCCGTCTTACTCGCTGAGATCAAGTCCTTCGTGCGCGAGGAAATTGCCCGCCAGTTTTCTCTACTGGCCTTCGCTCACCCGCAGCACGTTGAACAGCCGTCGACCACACTGCTGCCTCCCCTACGCCGGGCAATCGAGCAGGAAATCGCGGAGGTCATGCCGGAATACCACCAGCCCCCTCCGGCGCCTGCGCCTCTCAGTTACGCGCAAGTTGTAGCCAGGCCGCCCCCAGCGCTCCCTGTGGTGCCCCCGGTAACTTACGCCGGAGCCGTCGCCAGGCCTCAGGCCTTCGAAGCGAGTGTGCCGGCTGCGTACGCCGACGTCATCCATACGCCCCGACTGCAGACCACCATGCAGTCATATCAGCCGCCGCCCCGTCCCTCGCGTCCTGCGACATGGATGGGACCTAGCCCGGCCAGCCGATGGCGCACTGCCGACAACCGCCCAATCTGCTTTGCGTGCGGTTGCGCCGGTCACGTCGCCCGCTATTGCAACCGCATGCAGCCGCCTCGAGTCGGATCAACCGTCGCCAACCAGTCCAGCCGCCCGTATTACGACCCGCCGCCTATGTCAACGACGTCACGCCCAACTTCGTCTACCCGCCGTTCACCGTCCCCACGACGCCGATCACTGTCGCCGATGCGGCCTCGTCCGGTCGCACGAGACCAGGAAAACTAGTCGTCGCAGTCCAAGAGGCAAGGGCTGCGACGCTATCGAACTGCCAAAGCCCTCAGCAAAGCCCATCAAACGTAGTAGACGTGTTTGTAGATGGTGTGCGCACATCGGCCCTTGTAGACACTGGAGCTGCCGTATCCGTTATGGACGCTAAATTTAGCCGACTACTACGAAAAGTGACGACGCAACTTTCCGGGCTCTCCCTCCGTACAGCCAGCGCCCAAAGTATTCACCCGACAGCGGTGTGCACAGCCCGTGTCATGATTCAGGACGCTCTGTACGCCGTCGAATTCATCATAATTTGTTCATGCTCCCACGACGTCATCCTGGGATGGGATTTTCTCGCACGGCACGACGCCGTAATTCGGTGCGCACCAGCCGAAATAGAGCTCTCACCATTCCCAGATTTGACGCCGGCGGACAGCCTACCGGCTGCGACCAAGGTACTCGTCAAAGACGACCCCACACTTCCTGCAAACTCGTCAACGGCTGTGTCAGTGTATTGCACCGGTCTCGCTGACACCGTTGCACTCCTTTCTCCCTCGGACCGCGTTTTCAATAGGAAAGGCTTGCTGGTGCCATTTGCGACCGTGCAACTCACTCAGGGCGACACCGATATTTTTGTTACGAACCCATCCCCGTACATTGTTACGTTGGTGCGTGGGGAATGTCTCGGTAGAGCGGAAGCCCTCGAAGACGCACAAGTTATGGACGCACCGGGTGACACGCACTGCGCCAGCTCCCGTCCGCTCAGCGCTGTTTCGACAACTGATTCGTCACCCGCTGATGTATTTGGTTCCTCGATTGCTGACCACCTTACATCGGTCGAGCGTTCCCAGCTTCTATGCCTGTTGGAAGAATTTCGTTCTTCGTTCGATGTCGCGCAAACTTCTCTCGGCCGCACGTCTGCTGTCACGCATCACATCGACACTGGCACCCAACCACCACTGCGGCAACGTCCATATCGCGTATCGCCAGCAGAGCGTCGTGTAATTAACGAGCAAGTCGAAGACATGCTTCGCCGCGATGTTATTCGACCCTCCAACAGCCCGTGGGCTTCTCCTGTCGTTCTCGTTGCGAAGAAGGACGGCTCTGTGCGGTTCTGTGTGGACTACCGACGACTCAATAAGATCACCCGTAAGGACGTTTATCCCCTACCTCGAATAGACGACGCCATCGACAGCCTGCAAGGTGCAGAATTTTTTTCATCGCTCGATTTGCGCTCAGGGTACTGGCAAGTCCCCATGGCTGATGACGCTCGACCGAAGACAGCGTTTGTCACACCCGACGGCTTGTACGAATTTAACGTCATGCCGTTTGGGCTGTGCAATGCGCCCGCGACCTTTGAGCGCATGATGGATACCGTTCTGCGCAACTTGAAATGGCACACGTGTCTGTGCTACCTCGACGACGTCGTCGTTTTTGCCCCGGACTTCTCCACGCATCTTCTACGCCTGCGGCATGTTTTGACGCGTTTGAGCGAGGCCGGGCTACAACTGAATCTAAAGAAGTGCCGATTTGCAGCACGGCAGCTCACGATACTAGGATACGTCGTGTCCAAGGACGGAATTCTCCCTGATCCAGCCAAGCTTCGGGCCGTGACAGAGTTCCCCAAACCTACGTCCGTCAAGGAACTGCGCAGTTTTGTAGGATTATGCACCTACTTTCGGCGCTTTATCCGAAACTTCGCGACTATCATATCGCCGCTGACGAAGCTCCTTGGAGGTAACGGACCCCTAAGTTCGTGGTCGTCCGAGTGTGACGACGCGTTCGCAAAGCTCCGTCGTCTGTTGACGTCTCCTCCCATACTACGCCACTACGATCCTACGGCCCCAACGGAGGTACACACGGATGCCAGCGGTGTAGGCCTCGGCGCTGTCCTTGCGCAGCGCAAACCAGGGTTCCCCGAGTATGTCGTGGCATACGCAAGCCGTACGCTTACCAGAGCCGAGACCAATTACACGGTCACAGAAAAAGAGTGCCTGGCGATCATCTGGGCCCTTACAAAGTTCCGACCTTATTTGTATGGTCACCCATTTGATGTCGTCACCGACCATCATGCACTGTGCTGGCTGTCGTCCCTGAAGGATCCCTCAGGCCGTCTCGCCCGCTGGGCACTTCGCCTGCAAAACTACGACATCCGCGTGCTGTACCGCAACGGACGCCAGCATGCTGACGCCGACGCCCTCTCGCGCTCTCCCTTGCCTGACGACGATGCCCCCTGCTCACTATCTCACATAGCTGTTGCTTCAATCGACGTTCGCACCATCGCTACCGAACAGCGCAAGGATAAATGGATCACCTCGCTGATCGACTTGCTCACTGATCCGTCCGCAACACCATCCACTCGCGCGTTGCGTCGTCAAGCCCACCATTTCGCCATTCGCGACGACCTACTGCACCGACGCAATTACGACGCCGACGGCCGCCAGTGGCTACTAGTGATACCCCGCAGTCTGCGTTCTGAAATATGCGAGGCCTTCCACTCTGACCCGCAATGCGCGCACTCTGGGGTATCCAAAACTTACCACCGCATTCGACAACGATACTTCTGGCGAGGGATGTACCGCTACGTGCAGAAGTTCGTTCGCTCCTGCCTCGATTGCCAACGCCAAAAACCTGCAACGCACGTGTCGCCAGCAGGTCTACAACCATTACCTTGCCCTAACCGTCCGTTTGGGCGCGTAGGCATCGATTTGTATGGACCACTCCCTCTGACTTCGGCTGGTAACCGCTGGGCCATCGTCGCTGTTGACCATCTAACGCGATACGCCGAAACCGCCGCCCTCCCAGCGGCTACAGCGCGCGATGTTGCATCCTTCCTACTTCACCGATTCATACTGCGTCACGGACCACCCCAAGAGCTTCTCAGCGATCGAGGCCGTGTCTTCTTGTCGGAAGTCGTGGAAGCCATTCTCAAAGAGTGCAACGTTGTTCACCTCAAAACTACTGCTTACCTCCCGCAGACGAATGGCCTCACCGAACGCTTTAACCGCACGCTCGGCGACATGCTCTCGATGTACGTCGCCGCCGACCACACAAATTGGGATGCCATTCTGCCCTTCGTCACGTACGCCTACAATACCGCCTCTCAGAGCACTACTGGTTTCTCACCATTTTTCTTATTGTACGGCAGGCACCCATCGCACACAATCGACACCATCCTTCCCTACAAGCCAGATCAATCTGAATGTGCGCCTATTTCGGACACAGCCAGGCTTGCTGAAGAATGTCGCGAGCTTGCGAAGACCTTTACAACGCACGAACAAGAGCGGCAGAAGAGCATTCGCGGTGGAACCACCACTTCTGAGTCCACGTTCCTCCCTGGAGCGCTCGTGTGGCTCTCGGTCCCGACCACTGCAACTAGCCTCTCTTCAAAACTACTGCCCAAATACGAAGGCCCCTACCGTGTCGTGGAACGCACATCCCCGGTCAACTACCTGATCGAACCCGTCGAACCTTCTTCGGACATGCGCCGTCGAGGGCGCGACATTGTCAATGTGGAGCGCCTGAAGCCCTATCATGACCCGCTCATACTGACAAGCTGCTAGGTCGCCAGGCGGCTCCCTTTTCGTACCCGGGGTGATTGTAGCGAAGCGTTCGTAGTCGGTAATGGGTCGTCCTCTCGAGCGCCTTCTAGTGGGTCGCCTCCTCTCTGAGAGCACGCCCCCTCGTGCAGAGAGTCGGCCCCGCTTTGACTGTCGTCGTCGCCGAGTGCCCGCTAATAAACGTCTTGACACTGTAAAGTTCCCAGACATTAGGGTGCGGCTTGCGCAAGGCGGCGGCTACGCGTGCAACGGATAGTTACATAAAAATGACCAAAACCTAGGTAGCACAATACGGATAATTGAGGTTTTATAAACGTTTATCAGAGATGATAAAAACGTTTAGAAAACGTCACGGAATAGGAGCTAAACGTCTAGAAAACGTCGTATATCTCGTCTAATAACCGGCTAAAATTCGTTTTTAAGACCATCTAGAAAACGTTTTTAAGGCAATCTAGAAAACGTTTTACAGCGAAAGCTGTTATGAGATCATTTCACCGGCCGTTTTTGGCGCCGTAGTTGTCCGCCGCCGCCGCCGGTGTCCGTAACCAGTATCGCTCGAAATAAGAAAAAAAAAACGAAATAAGAAACAAATTCCAGGATGGAACGAGGTTCGAACGTGTGCCCTCTGCGTGGGAGCCCAGCATTCAACCTCTGAGCCATGCCGGTGCTTGAGACTGCTTTGCTAAAAGGTCCTATACAGGCTTCATGTCAGGAAGGAACCAGATTATAATATGCAATATAGCATGGTAGAAGATTAAAATAAGCACCAAGCGTCGCACAACGCGAACTCTGTAACCAGGCGTCACACAATGCGAATTGCTCAACGAGTAGGTTGTTGAATGCTTCCAACCCATTACAAAGGACTCTATCATAATTATTCATCGTCATCAGGCACAGCGTCAACAAAGCGCGCATAATGCCTTACATGGGTTTAGCAGGTACGAACGCTCTCCGTAGAATGACGAAAAATGGCACAGTGCCCGGTGCCCTACTTCTCAAAAATTACAATGATTTATAGCGTAGTGGGTTCCTCGTAAGTGCACTTGTATTGTTTGCCAAGGAAGCCCATAAGCGCATCTTCGCCCCCCCCCCCCGTCTCTCTCCCACGTCAACGTATGTTATACAGCATGACGGGAGAGGGAAATAGCGACCGGGCGTCACCCAATGCAAATTACATAACTGGTGGGCCGTTTAAAGATTCCAACACATTACAAAGGGCTGAGCCATAATTATTCATCGTCATCAGTCGTCGCGTCAACAAAGTGCACATAATGCCTTACAGACGTGTAGCTGGTGCCTCGCTTCTCCGCAGAATGACGAATAATGGCTTAGTGGGTGCTTCCCAACTTCACAAAAATTGTGATTTATGGCGTAGTGGGTACCTTTCTAGTGTACTTGTATTGTAGCCCCAAGAGATCTTAACGGGCTCTAGAAACGCCGCTCTTCCAGCTTTCGCTGTGTCTGTGCTGCGGTTTCAGCGCAGGCCTGGCGTTTTTTTAAGACCGCCTAGAAAAAGCTTTTAAGACCACCTAGAGAAACGTCACAAAAAATTCCATTTTATAAAACGGATTAAAATATCCCATTGCATTGTCTTTGAAAAGACGTTTTCTAAACGTTTTTAAGACGCCATGCAGGATCTGTTTTCTTTTAGCTGTTTTGTTTTTGTGCATGCAACTATAATAGTGCACGTTTTTAGGAAGCCCTCTCTGTTATAGTAATTACAGTTACTTTATTCTGTAATTACTATTACAGAGTGAGAGCTCAGTAGATTTACACACAAAAGTGCTCATGTCATAATTTCTTATGTAAAACAGCAACAATTCCTGTACAGCATAGAAACGTAAAAACCACGAAATGAGATATAGCATGCGAGAGGATAGGATTACTCAGAAGCGGCAAAAGAACGCAAAATATCGCCGTAATTAAAATGCAGCTATATGGTATCCAACCTTCAGCACTTTTTGTTTTACGATTAATCATTAGCAATATTGTTGTCAAACAACTAACAATGCAATTGACAAAATTTAGAATCTGGCACAGACATTCCGCAATGTGTAAGCGTCGCCTCATTTAACTTTACTGAATGAAACGCAATGATGAAGTGAAGAGAAATTGCCGAAAAGGGAATGTCGCTGAAGCCAACGGTTCGACAAGGGGACTAGTTTCCGTCAGGGCCCTGATGAAGACAAGCGTCCATGATGAAACGTTTCCTCAACGCTTCACCTTCCGCTAAACTTTTTTCTTTAGGAAGGAGAGAGAGAAGGAACAGATGATAGACAGGGAGGTTAACTAGCGTCAAGTTTGCTGCTCTACTCATGAGAGGATAATGAGGGAGTAAAATAAAGACATACATTTCACAACACACACACTCAGAGGAGCGTATCACAGGCGGTCACTAAATTTTGTTGCCTTGAAGTACTGCAGGAGGGCTCGTATGGTTTTCTGGGCTGGCGTGCTATGAAGACAGACTCCCAAGGTCTTTCCTTCAGTAACAGGCCGACCATCAAGTCTCCCGAAGGCATACTGACACACTGGCGCACTGGAGAGTCCGGCGATGTGTTTGAAATTGCGGACAGTGGCACAAATGATGATCGGTAGTCTCTACACAGTTGCGCTTATCGCACATTGATTAATCTACTCTACCACTCCGATAGGTGAATGATTTAGAAGACGCCACACCGAGCCACAGGCAACACAGCAGCACAACAAAAAGACGTGGACAGTAGAAGTCATTAGGACAGCGCTTACTCCTGTCCACTTTTACTCTCCACGTTTTATTGTGATAGCAATTAACACCTTCGTCTGATTTTTGCCGTCGCCGTCTGTCGACGCCGTCATGTCCCGCATATGCATATGTATGTATATATATGAAAAAGGCACGAAGAAAAATACAGCAGAAGAAAAAGATTCTGAACTACCCGACCGCGAATTCGAAGCAGCAAACCCTCGCTCCCCAGCGCACTGCGTTAGACAACTCAGCCACACGCCATGTATGCGCGGGCGAAATAATGGCGAGCTATTTATATACACCATGTAACGCTGGTGGTAAGCTAATCACGGAGGAGTGTGAGCTTGTTTTCTATCACGCAACGCTCCTAATTTTCTTTCAATTTGAAAAGTGCCCTTGAGTCGCGCACGACAAAGTGGCCCTTTTCTGTACCCACTCGTGATGTGGAAGGAAAAAAAAAGAAAGAACACCGGGAACACCTAGCATCAGACGCCCCCGCGTGGCTGGAGACGCACTGGGTAACTCCACGCGCCACAGTTTAAAAGAAAAAGAAATATCTAAGGGCGTCTGATTCTCCACTGACGACACTTGCAGACGCAGCGCTCCTAATTTTCTTTCGTTTCGAATACTGCCCTTGAGACGCCCACGACAAAGTGGCCATTTTCCGTACCCACTCGTGATGTGGAAGGAAAAAAAAAAACTACACCGGGCACATCTTGCATCAGACGTCCCCTGTCGTAGAAGACGCAGATGGTCACTCCACGCACCGCAGTTTAAAAGAAAAAGAAATGTCTAAGCATCTAAATTCTGAATTTCCCCACTTGCATTAACCGCCGGTTTCAAGGCCCATCCGCTGTAGTGGGTGAGAGCCAAGGATTAAGGGTTAAGCAACCAAGCAAGCGTCTGATTCTCCATTGTCGACACTTTCAGCGTGTCGCTTAAGCACATAGGCGTAACAACTGTGACAGCCGTTAGTTCACGCTTGCCCTGTGAATGCCTGTGCGTTCATTTAGGGCGTCCTTCTTTGTGCTTCTGCGACACGCTGCAAGTTTCGAGCTGCTTCTGGTTCTTCGTGTGACATTTGGATTTTTTGCTATCGCATTCATTGCTTCGCCCTTGCGGCGAAACTGTGACTTTACTTTCAGTGTGCTTCTGCCTAATTTTCCAAACATGAACGTAAACCAACAGGCCCAACTCTCCACCTTGCTCCAACACAGCACTCGAAGCAGGAAAGGAGGCATGCATTAAGCGCCTGGTGTATCTCCCTTCTTTTCAAAACAATCGTTCAGTAGCGCTTCTTAGGACCACAGTTAGTGGAAATCGACTCCAATGTGTTGAAATCACTAATAACAAAACAAAACTGCAAAATAATATTTTGCCCTACCAGCCAAGAATACGTAATCAAAAAAGAACGTAAATTGCTTGCAAAATCACTGTTGGTAAAGTGTATTGCTCACAAAATGGAACCTTTAGGAACTTTCTTACAACATGCCTCTGTTGAAATATTTCTCGCTGAAAAAATGTTGGCGAAGAACTTTGGCATCATTACAGAAGTAAGACTAGACGTTCGGAACAAAAGGCGCCATTTTAGGCGTTAGCTATAATATTTGTCGATGCTGCATCCATGTTTCAAATTGCGCCCACTAAAGAAGTAACGATTTCAGGCTTCGAAATGCAGCGTACAAAACTTATCACAGGAATTATGGCCTGACATCCCCAGAGAGCACACAGTTAACCTTAAATGTGCCATGCCTACCGGAAAATATAAACACTGTAAATAACAACAACATAAACAAAAAGTACAACTAAACCAACTGTAGCGCGAAATCAAAATGTATGAACAGAAATCTAATGGAAACGACCATAAACGTTACAATTATTGGGCCACTTACTAAAATGAATAGATAAAATTTAGGAATATGAAAATGCCTGCCTCATAAAAAAACTTTCTTTTCTGATGCCAAGTAATAAAAAATGTCAGGCTAAAAGAACAAATATAATGATCAGACACATCAGCTAAAAAATTTGTGACTCATTTTTAACTCAATAAGCACAGAGCTATAAACTCAGGATTGTCAGAGGCAGGTCAGAGTATTGCACTTCGTACATCACATTGCTCATTGTCAAAATATCACAATGCGTGGCAAGTCAGTCTGAACACATGGCTTCATGACAGGCACTTGATAGAAATCACTAGGCACTTACGGAAGTCTGCTAAGAACACTACAAATGGCATACACACTAAAGTTGTTGTGCTTTTAGCAGCCTGGGGCAGCGTTCCATGTCAAAGATATTTTAGCACAATAGCCCTAGTGCGGTTACTTGAAGATGCTGACAAACACAGACGCTAAAAAAAGTTAACTGCCTTACACGCTGTGACCTTTAGTTTTTTAAAGTTCCCAAGGAAAAGAGAAAAATGTTAATCTCTTGACGTACACCTTTTTTCATACTAAAACATATCAGTCAGCCCATCAAAAAGAAGAAAGTAATAATTTAGTTGGTGTAGCCTTAGTTTCTAAACATCTAGGGCAAGTACCACGTGCAATGAATAGGAGAAAAGATCATGTCATTATTTGCTATTATACATAAAATAGGACGGTGTGAAAAGTAGAAAACTCCATAACACCGTACGGCGACAGACAGCGAGCCTTCTATATTTAACCAGGCGCGTCTCTTAACATCTAGGACAAGTACCACCTGCAATAAATATGAGAAAATATCATTTCATTATTTGCTATTACACCTAAAATAGGACAGTGTGAAAAGCTGAAAACTCGATAACGCCGTACGGCGACAGAGAGCGAGCCTGCTATATTAAACCAGGCACAAGAGACGCGCAAGAGAACCTTTTGGTTCTGCTAAGAGCTGCCCGCTTTACCGAGAAATGAGGAGGTTAACAAAGTAGGGGAAAGGTAAATGACAAGTCCGAAGCGCAACGAGATAGTAAAGGCAGCACTGAGAACAAATGCCAAACTCTTCCCCGTGAAACGCGTCTTTGACTCTCGTTGCCTCAGAAATTCGCGACTAACAGAAAAGCGTGCCCAGGCTCTCGTTACATGCAGAAAGTACTGTGGAAGAAACCATGAACCAGTACGCTGTCGCTGCAAAGCTTCTCTCATCCACAAACTTCAGTGACACAATAAAACAGATGACACATGCCGTAACTTCCAACTATGCAGTTTTAAAATTGGGTGCGCGAAGCTTTGCGTTAGCGTTCATCGCCATTGCGCATGCGTTTTACGCTACGTACGCAACAATATTTATTAGGGGCGCTGAAGACTAGAGTACTGGCATCAGAAGTGGAAACGCGATAAGCACAATGCTCATCTACTGCATGAATATAAAACTGCTCGTAACAAATCGGTAGCCATGTCGCGTAAATGTAAGAAAGGCTATTATTCGAAGCTTATTGAGCAAGCTTCCGGTAACTAGCGCAAAACTTTGCAAATAATAAACGAAGCAATTGGGCATACTTGTGCTGAAAAAATGCTACCTGACAATGTCACTGAGGATACTGTCAATGACTTTAACACTAATTTTACAAATGTTGGTCCTTCATTAGCCAAAGTGCTGCTTATTCTTTACAAATCGCTTTATGAACCAACTTCCTTACCAAATAGCTTCGTTATAAACAGCATAGAGATGAAAGAAATTCTGCCTATTGTGAGTAAACTAGTAATTAGCGAAGCGCCAGGTCATGACGAGATTACAGCGCGTGTTATAAAAGAGAACATTGATTTAATTGGAGTATTATGTGACCTATTTAACCACTCAATACAAGCCGGTCAATACCCATCAATACTCAGATAGCCAAAGTCACCCCTGTATACAAAGACGGAGATAGGTCTGATCCTTCTTGCTACCGTCTTATCTCTGTACTGAGTGTTCGTAATAATATCTTCGAAAAACTTATTTCGAAACGTATGCTTTCCTTTTTGAGCAAATATCATGTGTTATGTCCGCACCAACATCGCTTCCGGCCAATGCGCTCTACAAGTACAGCAGTGCTAACACTAAGCCAAGTTTCAAATACGGCCCTCCAAGATACCAAATTCGCCGCAGTGGCTTTTCTGGACCTCGGAAAACCGTTCGACACAGTAGACCATGACATCTTACTTTACAAATTACGCAAATATGGTTTTCGCAACACTATGTGGAATTTTTTCCAGAGTTACCTTCAAGGTCGACAACAGATGGTAAACATCAATAACATTACTTTTTCTCTCCTGTCCATACAAACAGGTGTGCCGCAAGGTTCCGTATTAGGTTCGTTACTTATGATTTGCCTCTAGTCCTAACAACTGCCGAGATGCTTATGTATGCTGATGATACTGGCCTAATTATTACCGGCAAAAATCTGTCAGACATAGAAGAACAAATGAATACCGAACTAGCTAAGCTGGCCAATTGATTTGCAGCTAACAGGCTTACCATCAATGCCAAAAAAACAAATATATGTTATTCCACTCCCGCACAAATCCTACTCCATGTGATATACAACTCTACATCAATAATTGCTCCCTGGAATGTACTGATTCTTTTACTTACCTTGGTGTCGTTCTAGACAGCTGTTTAAATTGGCAGATTCAGATAGATGCAGTCAGCTCGAAACTAGCTTCGAGTTGTTACGGCCTTTTGCAAGCTCGTCAATATTTAGATACTACAATTTTGCGCATTTTGTATTTTGCTTTAGTTAACTGCCACCTTCTGTACTGTGTAGAGTCCTTGGGTTAGACGTATGACTTTTATCTTGAGCCAGTACATGTATTAACAGTGTCGTTAGGAACAATGAACCATTCCCTATTTTGATTACTGTGTATCCCCCGACGCCTAACTAGGAACCAAGTTTTTAACAACTTTAATATACCTCCCACAAAAAAACGCCTATAGCAAACATCTACTACAATATACCGGAGTGAAAATTTGGAATGGCATACCGCATTATATAAAGAATACCCAGAACTTTTCCCAATCACTGAAAAAATACTACTTTGAAGTAATTTTCTCTGCTCGAGTTCACTGTTATACTCTGGGTTGTGATTTTTTATCATGTCTATATACTGGCCTTTATGTGTTTTGTGTTTTCTTTGAAAAGATGTTGCAATACCCTTGTTCTCTATTATTATTATTGATACTATTATTGATACATGCAACTATAGGTTCCATTATGCAGTTCAGTACGCCGCTAATAACCGAATTTCTGTCTTTACTACAAGTTATGTACAAGTTTCTTGGCTATATATCTTGCGGTGTAATAAACTTACACACAGTTGTTCGTCAGCACTTGTGTTGTGTGGTCACTTTTTCTTTGTCCCATTTTTGCGCTGTTCCCCCTCTTTATGTACTTTCCTTTTTTTCTTTGTTCAATCGAATTCAAGTGACTATTGTTAGCAGGAAACGTTATTTCTTGTATGATAATATCACATTTGAATTGTTTACGTCTGTTTATTTGAATTAGAACTATTACACTTTCAGTTACGTATACTTCCAATGGGACCCGCACTAGCTTTGGCTTGGGAGCATACAGTTTGTGACTATTTTGTGTAAGATATGTGTGCAATACAGAACATTCATTCATTCATTCATTCATTCATTCATTCATTCATTCAACGCTATCTTTGCGCACCCTATTGTAAAACTGGCTACTGCGCATGCGTCGTACGCCATCCTCTTGCGTACTCACGTTAAGTGGCGGAAATAGCATATGCGCCGAACGAACGCTGTCTTTGCGTACCCTATTCTAAAACTGCTTCTTACGCGGCACACGTAGCTTAAGCTGATGTAAATCTTGAAACTACCTCGTCAAGCGGCCAAGAAAAAACATAGTCATTGTACAGAAATTAGGTTAACAAATATAAGTACGGTTTTCGCACATGTTCGTTCGAACATGAACGGAAACTATGACGTGCATTTACGTTTCGACAGCTTTATCATGTATGTTGAATAAATTCCGCCGTCACGTACTGCTGAAACATGTCGCACATGCAGCGCGTGATATGCATTGGAACACGCTCTTTCAATTGTCATAGTTCTCAAATACTGAGCGCAAACGCAATAAAAATGAACTTTCCTTCAAAAATGACAGAAGCCCGTGGTTTACAGTATCTATTTATTCAGATACCTACAGCGCTTAGTGGGCATTCGCAAATTCACAGAAAAGTAATTGCACATCAAAGTAACCACGCCCGTCACTCGAGGATACAAGAAAGAAAGTTGCGAGAGCGTCCCGCGCGCCAGGTGATGAGTGAATTTTTCCGCAGAGAATCTTACGGGACTCTGACCGTCAGGCAGCGTAACGCACATTCTTCACAGCTGTGTTTATAGGCTCCATGAATCATGACACAAGCACGAAATATAGCAAAAGAGTGCATGACCGGTGAGCTCGACCGCCCATGCGAAATCGGCGAGCTTAACTGACAGTGCAAAAGCAACAGCCGCGCGATTAGATACAGCCAGCGCTGAGGCCTTCGTGAGGAAGTTAGACGGTTATCGGTGCGAGTAAATTACAGTAAATTACGTAAAGTTTATTGGTTAACGAACTTTGAAGTCTTCATTATTGCTGATGCAATGTAGACGCCACACGACTTTATCCTTTTGCACGTCACTTTCGTTATCGCAATGAGAGATGGCGTGCGCAGGCTTGAGTTCAAATTTCAGTTCATGCATACCCATGCATGCATGGGCCAAGTGGCGCGCGATCCGCTGCTGGGCGAGAAAACGTCTTATAAAATGCGTCTTCTAGACGTCACAAACAAGACGTTTCTAAAACGTCGAAATTGGTTTAGAATCGAACAAACGTCTTGAAAGATACGTTACAGACAAAAATGGTCTTGAAAAGTGCATTTTCTAGACGTAATCAAAAACGGATATAATACGGATTTTCTGTGACGTTTTAAGACGTCGAAGTTGGTTTCAAATCAAACAAACGTCTTGAAATACACGTTCCAGAACAAAATGGTCTTTAAAAACTACACCGTCTCCCGCTAAAGGGGACCATGAGGGGATGCGAAGCCGGAGCACTTGCACGATCGCGTTTTGTTGGCGTTAGTTGGGCATGCTACCGACCTCGGTCAGATTCTTATCGAACCAAAGTCGGTCGCACACGTTGCAGCTGTGCCTGAAGCTCCGGTCGAGGAATTCGCGCTAGAACCGGGCGTCGGCACCATCGAAGCCCGGGCGTTGAAGTTGTCTAGCGAGGCGTTCTGCGCGGGCGTTCGACTCACGTTGTCTGTCCGCAGGCGGCGCGTTGGCTCGACGCTGACGCTTGGCTTCGACGTCGGTGTTGCGTACGGCGGGGTTTGGTTGCCGACGCTGCCGTTGCGTTTCGGCATGTCGATCCCGCGTTTCATCCTTAGAAGTTTCCCGCCGACGTTGCCGTTTGCGCTCGGCTTCCCTAGCCCGGAGCGCGCGGTCCGCTTGCCGACGTTTACGTTGCGCTTCCGCGCGTCGAGCCTTCCGCTGCTCCGATATCTCGGCAGGCGTTAAGGTACTACTGCAACTGGCGCCCAAACGCGAGCACGACCAAACGCGAGCATTTTATCTAATCTAGGAGGGGGAGTGGAGAGGAGGTGTGTGGACAGGGTTTGCGCAGTAAGGATGGTCACGCCGCACACGGTTTTAACTCTGCTATGCGATGCTTCGCATCTAAATTACACCATCTCCCACTCAAAGGAACCATGAGGGGATGCGAAGCAGCATTGGGGGCGCACACCAAGTTTCCGTTACGTTCACTCGGCGTTTCCGTTAGTGCTTGAGGTTTCTAGCTAGTGTTTGTGTTATCATTACGCTGTTTTGTGCATTGCTTTCCGTTAGCGCCGAGTGAACGAATGGCGCCGACGTTGACGTTACAACTCATCTGAACGGGAGCGAAGCGAGAATGACGGAAGCCGCAAGGTATATGTAAACTGGTAGCGTAACTTCCGTAGAAGCCCACGTGTCAAGCCGGTGGCTAGTTGTTGCAACGGTCGCGATCTATGTGAGCAGGCGACAAACAAAATTTTAAAAAAGAAGAAAAAGATGACGTCACAACCGGAAGCGGAAATGACGTCACGTTTTAACGCGATGGGCGCGAAATTATGAAATTTTTTGACGGGGCGCCGCTTCTTACTTTTTTTTAAAGCTGCACGTTCTTTTTCTTATCACTATGACGGCTCCATAAAGGAAGCCTGCAAGATAACGGGAAGACGAAAAAGACATATTTGAGAAATAGGGTGTATTTTATTGGCGAAATATTGCAGTTTAACAGGATATTACCCCAAAATATATAACACAGAAATCAGATGTAGCATAACAATTCAACGTGCACACAAACCTTGCACACGTGTTGCTCTTGCATCCGTAGACAGCGCAGTGTTTCTTCGCGTAGCGTGGCGGACTCATCGTCACGAAGGGCGACAGCACGCCGGCCGTGCGCTGGCAAAACACAGTCGCTGAAACGGTTCCCGATGGCTGCGATGGGCTATATTACCTTCTGCCAAGTACCACGACTAGAAAACAACGCTTATGCGGGGAAATCACCTACGGACGACAGGCACAAACCTACTGCGCAAAAACGAGCGACGCCATTTGCATCTGAAAATGCGCAAAACCGTTGGCTTATGTTACCAGACTGCCTGAATGTGCTCGCTGTTTCTGAAAATAACCGAAAAAAATTGGCCACTCAACCACATACCCAAGACTAAAATTTGATTAAAGTGATCTACGTATTTAATTCGTGACAAATAAAATTAAAACTAATGAAAATAAACGTTTAATTAATTTTTTTGTTTTCATTATTTGTCCCCCCCCTCACCTAGTAGCGCTTTAATCGTCACGCGGGTGTTGATGTTTGTCGCAGTAGGTTTCCGACCACTTTTCGTCCCGACTTTCGCGACCTATTTAGATTGACCTTGGAAGCCGACCGAGCGCACGCGCTTATATACACATGAATTGGGGGAGGGAGAGGAGAGAGTGGGTTACATGCTGTATTTCGCTGCGGCGCGGCTGCATCACGTGGGCGGAGAGGCTGCGCCGCGGCTGCAGCGCGGAGGAGGAGAGGAGAGAAGGCGACCGAACACCTGCGTAACGGAGGAGAGTGGGAGAAACAGCAGGCGCATGCGCAGTGGAGCGCGAATGCTGCCACAGATGTCGGACACAGCCCCGAGAACCTCCTAGAACCTCCTAAACAAAGCAAGTGATTCCGGACGAGAGGCACAGGACAGCGGGACGAGGGTGGCTGAGAAAGGTGCAATGTCGACGTCAGAAGCAGCAAACACTTTGCACGAAGCGCGATCATCGGAGTCGAAGCACGGCACAGATAATGTGAGTTCAGAACGAGTGCAGTCGACCACAGCAGAATTTGACGAAAGGCAATTTCACCGAAGAATAACGTCGAGCGAAGAACGGAATTAAAAAGACAAATTTGACTATATACAGAACACTTTGAATGACGACTAGCGCAGTGCACAATGCTGAAGGCTGAACATGGTGGGACGTAGCTGTCTGCAAAGATAGGTCGCTAAGTTCAGTGATTACATTGTTCAGATTTTT
This sequence comes from Rhipicephalus sanguineus, assembly GCF_013339695.2. Lineage (NCBI taxonomy): Eukaryota > Metazoa > Arthropoda > Arachnida > Ixodida > Ixodidae > Rhipicephalus > Rhipicephalus sanguineus. Next base: position 46,804,609 of record NC_051176.1, read on the forward strand.
GCAGTTTTTCACTAAGTACAGGTACGGCTGTTCCAGTGTCAACAAGTGCGTGAAGGTCAACGCCATCTATAGAGAGTTCGATTTTGTTCGGGGGACAGGAATTAGATTCTGAAATCGTCGCCGACAACGCAGTTCTTGCCTCCAGAACTGCGCCTGTCAGTTTTCTCTCGGGGTGGGCTGTGGCGGCGTAACATTGGAGAAATTGATCGGCGACGGAGTGAAGGCGAGCGGTGTGAGTCGAATGGTCGGCGACTGGGAGGTATGTCCATAGAAAAATCGGCAGGAACGTGATATCAAGGTTGAGCAAGCATGTAGTTGGAGGCCCCCGCATTGTCACGAGAAGGGAAGTTGCGACAGCGACAGTACCGGACAGCGGACTATGTGACCAGGGATGCCACATGAAAAGCATATGGGCCGATTATCAGGTGTGCGCCATGGGTTGATGGCAGGAGTACTGTTGGCTGAGTACGGAACTGTACGCGGGCGTGCAGTTGGCGGTGATGTATAAGCGTTAAGTGTTGTTTGGAGTGCAGCCAGAGACGGCGAAGCACGTGGCCGAGCAACAGCGGCAGCATATGTCAGTGGTGCTGTAACAGGCGGTTGAGTATGACTTGGTGGCAAGGCCTCGGCAACTTCCGATTGAATAACGTGAGTAAGGGAAGGCGACAAGGGAAGGCTCCTGCGATTATAGATAGCTGCCGTGCAAGCTCCTCGGGAATGAACTGCTTTATGAGTGGCATTAAAGCGGGGTGGTCGTTGGTGTCAGGGCAAAAGTCCAAAGATGAAAGATCCGCTGTGTCTTCAGCAGCGCAACGTGTGGAAACGCGCTGCCTACGCAGCTCATCACCCCACCACGGTTGTCTAGTTGTTATGGCGCTCGACTGCTGAGCCGAAATCCCGAAATCGCGGGATCGAATCACGGCCGCGGCGGGTGCATTTTTGATGGAGGCGAAAATGTTGAAGCCCGTGTACTTAGATTTAGGTGCACGTTAAAGAACCCCATGTGGTCAAAATTTCCGGAGCCCTCTACTAGGGCGTCTCTCATAATCATATCGTGGTTTTGGGACGTTAAACCCCAGATAATATTATTACCCAGATCATCGTAGTTCTGGCAAAGCTGAACTACAACGGCAACCGTCTGGGGACTTTTTGCAGCAAGCAGCTGGAATCCACCGCCAGCGATGCCTTTCATGATGTGCTTGATCCTGCCTGCCTCGTCCAGAGCCGAGTTGACGAGCTTGCAGAGGAAGAGCACCTCTTCGATGTAGCTTGTGAAAGTCTCATCTTTTCTCTGTACCCGGCCACCCAAGCACTGCTCAGCACGAACCCGACGCTCAGCAGGACGGCCAAAGACTTCCATGAGAGTTGTGAATTCTTACCAGGGATGTGAAATCGCTTTGATGATTTATACATATACTGCAGTTTCGTGACGCAGGTCAAGTAAAAGTTCACATTTGAGCTTTTCGCTGGAGTTCCACTTATTGTAAACGCTCAACAGGTCGTACTCGGCAATCCAACCTTCGACATATTTGTCGTTGGTACTACCAAATATGGGTGGATCACTTTGCCAGAGTGCGCCAGGGCAGAAGATAGGCGCAGGTGGGGGATCCGGAGTGCCCCGAGACGGTGCCGAATCATTCATCGCGAAAGGTCGTCGTTCTGTCCGGCTGCGAAGTTCGATCAGTTACAGGGTGAGGCGACACTGTACCCCGCACCTGCACCAGTTCAAATGGGGGTGTTTTACAGGTAGAAGTTGACCCAACGAAGCCGCGGTTTAGTTGCCCAAGGGCTAACACGAAGCACCCCGGCGATCACAGTACGTGGTGTTCCTCTTTCCTCTTGCTCGAGCCCCGTGTCCACTACCCCTTGTCCACTGCCTTCATTACAATATATATTGATAGGAGGTAACGGTGGGGCATGGACTAGAACAAGGCAGAAGAAGCTGGAAGATGGCAACCAGTTTTCGCAGTAAAGTGCATAGCTTTCCTGTGTGTGTGTTTTAGACGTAACATTTTGGTGGCAGCGATGGGATACAAGACATGTGAGACCTAGAGAGAGGCAAGAAACAGTAACGAGAAAGCAGTAGAGCTGACTTTAAGGATGGCTACACCTTTGAGCAACATCAGAGTGGCGCAGCCTCGGAAGGTATTTCACGCTCCTCTATTTTACGGTACAGTATCCTGGGACGCATAACGAATTCAGCTGGACATCGTTGCCTTAGCCAGTGGTTGGGGCGACCGGCGAAATGCGCAGGTGCTCACCGCCAACTGACTCGGCCAAGCAACGGAGGTCCTCCTCCGGAGGTCCACACAGCCTGCACTCACACTATGTGAGCTATCTTCGTGCGCTGTGGGCGGACTCAAGGTCCCATATATTTTGTTGACTTCAACTTGCTCGGCAAGACAACAAAAGCGTTCTTGGACACTGGAGCCGCTGTAAACGCCATAGACGCTTTACTCCAGCCTCGATCATCCGCACACATTTTGTCCTTTAATGGCACGGAGGTTAAACAACCGGAGACCATCTCATTAAACGCAGACGTCTTGGAAAAGACCTGGCCAGTGAAATTCGACAGACCATATCGGGAAATCCGATATGGCCTGTCGTCCTAGGGTGTGACTGGTGCAGTCAAGCAGGTGTTATGATTTATTTCACACGGAGCGACGCAAACTTTTCATCAACCATCAAAAAAGCTTGCATACAAAGGTTTCTGCCAACGTATTACAAGCGCTGTGTTAGGTGGCGTACGACGCGTGTCAAAGTTCGTGTGCCAATTAATTCGTCCCCCATAAATGCCACGCGATACTGACAAGAATGTTCGCAAGGTGATCGCTGCTTGTTCCGCAGTCCTCCCACCATTTTATGGCACTTGTGTGCCAGCTACACTCGGGAGTGCCATCACGGGTGACGTTCTCTTCGAGATGACTCTACAGTTCACTCCATCCAGAGAGATAGCGGTACCTCGAAGCTTGCTTGCTTGCGTTCGCGGCAGCACACACGTGTTCACTGCAATAATAAATAGTCATCCGTTAAAGCTACACCACCGCGAAAAAGTTGGCGAGCCCTCAGTTGTCGGTCATCCGGTAATGGCTTCGCTGGTATCGACAACGAACACTTGTGCGGCCCTGTCATTGTCCTCGATAGCTCTACCCTGAGATTCATTTAACCTCGCACCGCGCTGTCACAAGACCACTTAGAAGCCATTAAAGCATTGCTGCAGCAGTACCGGGAGACCATTGCAATATCCTCTCACAAGCTTGGTTGTACTCCGTTGGTCGAGCATCGTATTGATACGCAAGGGCACGCACCTATTCATCACCAGCCTCGTCGCATTGCACCACCCGAATGCCTAACCATTCAAGAACATGTGACAGTCCTTGGTCGTCCCCTGTGGTACTCGTGAAAAGAAATGATGGTACCATGAGATTCTGCATTGACCACAGAAAGCTGAACAGTGTTACGCGACTTGACGTATATCCGCTACCACGGTTGATTGACGCCTTGGATCACCTCAAAGGAACGCGCCATTTCCTACACTAGTTGTCCGGGTATTAGTGGGTACTCGTGGATCCGACGATGCCGAAAAGAGCGCTTTTTTCACACCATACGGGCTATACCACTTCAATCGCCTGCGTTGGGACTTTCAAATGCCCCAGTGACGTTTCAATGTCACATGGACAAAGTTTTCGGTCATCTTAAGTGGACTATGGTGCTCGTGTGCCTCTATGACTTCATTGTATATGCTTCGACGTCCGACGAACATCAGCGTCGCCTGAAATTTGTTCGCAGGCATTATCGTCAGCTAGTCTCCGTTTGAAACGAAATAAGGGCTTCTTTGGATTTCATAAAGTCACGTATTTAGGCTACGTAGTAAACCAAAGAGGTGTTACGCCTGATCCGGAAAAGCTCCGTTCTTTAGCTTCTTACAGAGCCCCTTCCACAGCCAAGGAAAACAAGAGATCCAGGAGGTTTGCCTCGTATTTCTGGCGCTTTGTGAAAGACTTCGCCAGTCGTAGCGCGCATCTGACTGCTTTAATAAAAGAAGTCACAGTTCGCATAAAAAAGTCACATTTAGTTCGCGCCACACAAGCCGAGCGCGAACTAAATGTCGCAGTTGTTACTTATTTCTGATTGAACAGCGCGCTCCTTTCGCAAACGCGGCCGCTGCAGCGAGCGAAGTGGCCTTCGTTGCGCTCCTCGCGCCATCTCGCTTGCAATGAAGAAACGCTTATATGCGCCTGCCGTCTCTGAGTCCGGCCAGCGGTAAAGGGTGTGTGTATAACACTCGCCATTAACTTCCTAGAGGATCGACGTTTCGTGGCGTAGTGGCTAGCGCCACGGGCTGCGGAGCGAGAGGTTCCTGGTTCGATTCCGCGCTTCGGAAGCATTTTTCTTTGGGAATTATATATATATATATATATATATATATATATATATATACTCTTACATATACGGTGAATGACGGCGGCGGCGACAGGGACGGAAAAAACCAGCCGATACTGTCCATATAATTGGCAATAAAAGAACACTCAGTGGATATGGGGACCGCAGCAGCAGGCCGCCTTCAATGACATTAAGGACGCTTTGCTGCAGCCACCAACACTTGCCCATTATGATCAATCCGCTTCTTTTGTCTTGCACACGGACGCCAGCCAAGCTGGACTTGGTGCAGTACTTCTGCAATAACATTCCACTGGCGGGCAGCGGGTGTTATCGTATGCTAGCCGCCAGCTCTATGATGTGGAACGACGTCGTCGCTCGTCAGAGCTGGAGTGTCTGGCTGTCTTCTGTGCCATCCAGAAGGTTCGGCCCTGTTTGTATAGCCGCCACGTTACAGCCGTCACTGACAACAATGCATTAGTCTGGTTACACTCTTCGACCAGCTTGACCCGAAGGATGGCGCGATGGTCGCTACAACTGCAAGAATATGACTTCACCATTGTACACCGAAGTGGTGCGTCACATCAGGATGCAGACTTTTTGTCGCGTTATGCGGCGTATGTCAGCATCGCTGGAGGCCTAGGAAGCGCACAAGCCCGTGACCCGGAGCTCTTCTCATTTGTAAACATCCTTCGCCCTAGCAGCACTAACTAATCCAGTTCACGCTACAGAAGACTGCGGCGCTATTACAAAGAGGGAAACGACGTCCTTCATCACGTTAGGCGCCTGTGGCGGCCTGTAGTGCATCTGTCCATTTGTCTCCAAATACTGAAAGCCCTTCATGACGTAGCTACAGAAGGGAATCTCGGGTGTACGAAGACATATGTCAGAGTGTCCGAGCGGGTTTGCTAGAAGAACATGTATCAAGATGTGAAAGCTTACGTCGCGGCGTGGCCGATTTCGCAGTCTCCACCACCGCTGCCAAAGCTCCCGTGCAGTCTACTAAGACACCTACTGGTCTATTTGAAATGATAGGGTTGGACCACATCGGCGCGTTCCCGAAGACGAAAAACGGCAACGGGTACATCCTCGTCGCCGTTGATCCCTTCACGAAGTGGATCGAAGCCGAAGGGGTACATGGTACGACTGCTGATTACACCGTTCATTTGCTACGAACTGAACTGGTGTCGCGACCTGGCACTCTCAAGCACTTGCTCACGGACCGTGGAAGTTCTTTCATGTCACGAAAATTTGAAAATGCTTTAACATCGTACGGAATAGACCACGCCACTACACCTATGAAAACCCGCAAAGCAACGGCCTCGTTGTAAGAATGCCGTAAACGGCATTCTTACAACGTAAACAGCACATCAGTAACCGTAAACAGCACAACCGGAAACCGTAAACAGCACATCAGTACAACCGTAAACAACCGTAAACGACCGTAAACAGCACATCAGTATGAATGCCGTAAACGGCATTCTTACTGATGTGCTGGCGTCGTGCGTAAACAAAACACACACCAACTGGGACTGTTTTCTACCTGACGCCGTATTTGCCCTCAATAGAACAAAGCAAGTAACCACGCAGGAGACCCCATTGTCACTTGTTTACGGAAGAACGCCACCTATTCCCCTTTACTCGCAGCTTGGCAGGACGTGTAATAGCCCTGTTGATTCTGCGCAAACAATTGCTCAGCGCCGCCTACAAGCCTGGCAACACTTGGTTGACGCCACGGCCCGTATCCAAACACCCAGTGCCATGAACCGCCGTCCACTTACTTCATATAAGTCAGGAGACCATGGTTTGATTAGACACATAGTTCGCCTTCCTGGGCGCGCTACGAAGTTTTTGCCACGGTTCAAAGGCCCTTACCGCGTCGTATGTCGCTAAGGACCCGCCATTTACCGCCTCGAAGACTTGCCCGAAAATAGACCGCCGGGGACACACCACACCTTTCCGGAGCACGTCTCCAATATGGAACGGTACGCCAATGAAGAACTCGACCACCACATTGCATAATCAACGCAATGGCGCGGGACTAACGGAGACACGGAGCATGAAGTAGAAGGTTCCTTGGGAGAATGCACAGGTCACCACCCAAGTTTCTCAACGTTCTCTCACCGCCTTTCTGCCCACGCCTCCCCCCATCCGGTGGAAAGATGTTAGGGCGTAAGAGTGGGGCACGCGCTAAGAGAGGAGCAGCAGAGACCGAGGCAGAAGCTGAAAGATGCAACCAGTGTCCGCACTAAAGTGCATAGGTTTCCTCTGTTTGTGTTTTCTACGTATATGGTAAACAACAAAGGACAGAGACGTGGACGCAGCACCCGTTCTCTTGGCCGGCTGTTGTATTCTGTTCTGTGCCGTGCAAGCGGGCACGCCACAACCAAGTTCTGCCTCTTCGACTTCATTCATCAAATTTGGTCACAGTGCTTCGATGCGATCATATAAAAAAACACGAAACGCGACTTATGAGTTCTGTCGAAGCTCTCCATTCTTAAAGGGCTCCTCACCAGCTTCTGTAAATAAAAAAGCGAGCGCAATATTCTCTCCTGGCGCTTATCGTCTTTCTGGCGCACTTCGTGCCGTACAACAATAATTCCCGGGACGTCTATGTAGTACATGCTCTCGATTGATCCGTATACACATATTATCACATGTGAATTGTCTCCTACACTGCTTTGCCGTGCAGCCGCCCACCCGTTCTTCCTTGCCTCGCATCTTCGGGTAAACGTGCAGCGCGGCAGAGACAAAGGCGAGAAACGGACGACACGAGCGCTGACTCGCATGACTATTGTCTGCGATCAATTGATTTAACTTTATATTATGTGCTTCCGACTGCGCAAACGGAGATAGCGTGTAGCCGACAAGCGCGAAATCTTGATAGGCTCAACCCCTACTGTGGACATGGTACACGTGCTTTTAAGAAATTGGCAAGGGGGGATATCGCCTGTAGGAAGGGTAGCGAAGGCAAGGAAGAAACCACTCCCTCGTGTTGGAACGCGGGGTGGTGAGGGGTCTTTAAGACGAGACACGTGCACCGAAAAATTTTTCCTGCGTTTGTCTCCACTGGTTTCACATGCCGGATAGCCTACACGCCACATGTTCTCACCCAGCTCTTCAGTGATAACAAAAGGACTTCCGTACTTAGAGTAAAATTTTTACCCGGCGATTGCGTGCATCGTTGGACCTACATCTCGTCCCCGACCTTGTATTGGGGCGCTGGTCGGTGGCGGCGGTCATAGTACCGTTTCTAGGCCTCTTGTGCGTTTGTAGCTCTCCTGCGTGCCTTATCCCAGATGACGTGGTAGGCGGTCTGTCGCGAAGAGGTGCAGGGTTGGTCAAAAGTTCCAAGGCCGCAACGCCCGGCCGAGGAGCAGCAGCTCGCTGCTATCGGGGTGCTGTTATCGCAAGCACGCCTTGGCGCACGTGGTCGTCGAGTGTGTGTGTGGAGGCGGGGTGTGCCTCCCTCTCTCTTTCATGCTCTCGTTCATAAGAAATCGAGGTGTAAACATGGCGCGTCCAGTTCCCTCACTGTTCGCACTTCGAAATGTCTACTGTCGTGCAGCGCTGCTTATTCCACTAAGATGGTTCCAACTAGGCCCAACACAAGCGCTTTCAATACATTTGAAGTGTCGATCATGTTCGTCTGCTGTGAATTGCGAATTGGCCTGCGCAGACGGCTGATAGAGTCATCGCAGTGCCAATGGAAAGTTAAACGCACGATATTGTTCTCTAGGAAGCCGAAAACTACGCTAATATATACGGTGTCTAGCTAAATATGACCGCAAGCATGATGCGTCAGTTTCCCGGAAGACTGCCGAATCACTACACGCTGCACAATCGTAAAAACTCGAAGAGCGGACAGTGAGGCAACATGACACACCATCTTTATAACTCGCTTTCGTATCAATGAGAGCAAGAGAGGGAGAGAGATGCACCTCCCCCCCTCCACGCACACGCTCGACGCGAGCGTGTGCCAAGGCGTGATTGTGATGGCAGCGCCCCGATAGCAGCGATCTTCGGCCGGGCGTTGCGGCCTGCGAACTTTTGACCACCCCTGTGCATCCGACAATTAAGGGGGTGCTCAAGCTTTGGACGGTAGTCAGTTTTGAAATCTGCCCGTAGGCAACTTCATAAGATGCAGTTCCCATAGATACCTGCAACGCCGTGTTAACCGCATACGCAGCTGCTTGCAAGTGATCGTCCTAGTCTGCTTCATTTCATTTCTAGTTTTTGCAGTAGGGAATGAGTCGAGTCTGTAGGGTCTGGTTGTACCTCTCCGTCAAGCCATTCACTTGTGGATGGTATGCTGATGTGAAATTATTTTCGGCACCAGCATTTCATAGGTACGATCGGAATTCGCTACTGCGGTAAGTATTTGCTCTGTCTGAAATCGTCTTCCTTGGTAGACCGTGTTTCCACGTATAATGGTCTTGTAGAAACTTTATTACAAAGCTAGCTGCGAGAGGGCACCGCAGAAACTTCCACGAACTTCGACAAGTGGTCCACTGCGACTAAATTGTACCGGTTCCCTGCTGCTGTAGTTGGTAATGCACCGACGTGATCAATCCCGATGGTGTTGAAGATAGTCTCAATGAGCGGCATAGGTATGAGTGGTCCAGGTTGGCTTCCAGGGCGATGCTTATGCTTTTGGCACACCTCGCAGCTTGCGTCGTAAGATCGAACGCTTCTCTTCATCCTCGGCTACCAGTAATGTTCCTGGATCTTCGTAAAAGTAGCTCGCCAGTCTGCGCGTCCGCCTTCCGGGACATCATGGATGGCGTGCTGCACTCACAGATGTAGGAGCAGTACTGCAAGGTGTAGGGTTGCACACGCAACCGATTGTCTTCAACGCGGCGGCACCTCGGCTTCGCGCTACGTTTGTACGTGCAGTGGCGAGAGGGGTTGCGTGGGAGAGGGCATTGTGCCGCTCCCGCAGCCTTTCGCGCGCCCCGCCACGGTGGTCTAGTGGTTATGGCGCTCGACTGCTGACCCGAAGGTCGCGGGATCGAATCCCGGCCGCGGCGGCTGCATTTTCGATGGAGGCGAAAATGTTTGAGGCCCGTGTGCTTAGATTTAGGTGCACGTTAAAGAACCCCAGGTGGTCGAAATTTCCGGAGCCCTCCACTACGGCGTCTCTCATAATCATATCGTGGTTTTGGGACGTTAAACCCCAGATATTATTATTATTAGCCTTTCGCGCCCTGCTCGCTGGCCGAATTCGAGATGCCACGTTTTCGCTCCTTGCCCTTTTCTGGAGAGACTCCTCTCCAGACCCCGGGAACGAGCGTCGCTTCCTTGGGGGGGCCTCGGTGTCTTCGGTCTTGGGGGATGTGACTGACCACATCGGACCCAAGCCGTGAGCACCACCGCCGCCATCAACCCCTGCAGCGCTCCGGCCATGGAGTGCGAACTACCGCCCCGGACCGGAGTGCAAAAGCCGCCACGCGAGGTGAGATGAGCATTTATCATTTCCTCGACGTGTGCTTGCTATTTGTTAACGTTTATTTACCCCCACTCCGTCGCTGAGGTGGTAACTTGATGTGCTATACTCTATTGTTGCAATTGGTATCTGAGGTGAATAAACACCTTAAGTTGAAAGAGTTGTCTCTGTCCCCACTGGCCTGAAACCCGCCGCGGTCGCAACTCAACGCGAACCGCGGGATAGGGGGTCACAGCTCTGACTGTTAGGGCTGCTGCGTAGCACCTAGTAGCGAGTAACTACACTCCTCTAGTGCGCGGTGTGATCCAAACGAGGGACAGGTTCGCACGCGCGGCTTGTTGTGTTCATGCTTGTGGCAAAAAGTCACAGTTTCGCCGCAACGCGAAGCAATGAATGCGATAGCAACAAATTGGAATGTAACGCGAAGAACGGAAAGCAGCTCGAAATTGCCAGCGTGTTGCTCGAGCCCAAAGGACGCACGAAAAGAACGCACACAGGACGAGCGCGAACTATCATGCATCACAGCTCGATACTTGAAGTGTACTGCTGAAACATAAAGCAGGACGCACGAAACAAACGAACAGGTACACACAAGACGAGCGCGAAATAATTGTCACAGTTGTTACTTATTTCTGTTTGAACAGCGCGTTCCTTTCGCAAATGCGGCCGCTGCAGCGAGCGAAGCGAAGCACCCCACCGGCCGCCCCTTCTTTCCTTGAGATAAGCGCACGAAAGCGACGACGGCATCTAGAGCGAACAGCAACGGCGTTCGCAGGGGCGGGGCGACGATCTTTAAAGCGCGCAACACGCGCGCACGTCGCGCCATCTATGTGGCCACTAGGAAAGCATGCTGAATTACATGGTGTATATAAATAGCTCGCCGTTAGCAGGCTGAGAGATGGTGCTGTCGTGGCCTAACGTCTAACGCGGCGGGTTGCAAAGCGAGAGGTCGCCCGTTCGATTCCGCGCGTCGGAAAGAATTTCTTAATTATTTTTCTTCGTTGTCTTTCTATATATATATACATACTTATGCGTATACGGTGAATGAAGGCGACGGGGACGGACATTTTCCAGCCGAGACTATCCATATAATTGCTATCGCAATAAAAGAACCGCTATAACGGGTAGAGCGACTATATTACTCTCGCCAGAGTTCGTTAACTCCGTGGGAGAGTATAGGAGAGTTAGCCGCGGAACTCACTCTTTCCTTGAAGGCAGAGTAAAAGAGATCGCGAACTCCGTGCTGCTCAGATGGAGCTCCCAATCGACGGAACTCTCGGGACGACGTAGCGTGAACAGGGTCGGGAACTCCCTCCTAATCAGACGGAGTACAAACTAGCGCCAGCTTCTGGCCGACGCCGCACAGCGATATATACCGGTCTCTTAACCATATTCTTCTGAGCTTAGACGTCACAGATGTCACTTTAATGTGCAAGTTATTAGGACAGTTTTTAGTAATAACAAAAGAAAGTGTTTGTGGTCGCCATCCCTTGGTTTCTGAAACACCAACAGAGGCAGCTTCGAAGCCTCCACACCGGTAACTTCTAACGCATCGCCACTAGAATAAGGTAGACACTAAAAGCATTATTGCAATAAAAATAAAAAAGCAGTGAAATAAAAAACGTTTGGCAGGAGGATTCGAACCTGCAAGCCTCACATTCTCAGCTAAGGTCTCTACCACTACGCCATGCTACAAAACTCCACTCTTGCCGTAAAAAGACTAGTCAAGACAGAGCTCACCGCTAGGCTTCATCTTTACGGGTTGCATACTGAAGATAGACGCCATCTTCCTTTCCAAGTCAAATTCGCGTCTTCATAACACACAAACAGCTGCCGACCACGAATGACACTCGTCTCCGCGCCGCTCACTTACGCAGCTGTCGCTGCTCGGCCCCCTCAGCAGCCCGTGCCGTACACCCGACCTCTGATGCCAACCCCTGCAATGCCTACCCCTGCCTCGCCGCCGACCACGACTTCTTCGCCGCATCTCTACACGGGGCTCTCGCCTTCGTTTTTCCGCCGTCAAGACGTGTGGCGAACGCCGGACAACAGGCCCATCTGTTTCGCCTGTGGTGTCGCTGGACACGTCGCTCTCCACTGCCGCCATTGCCCACCTTCTTTCTTCGACACCGTGGCCACACCTGATCCCTCGCCATCACGCACACCACCTAGGTACGCCATTGATAATCGACCATCCTTTTTCAATCGCCGATCACCATCTCCTCGACGACGCTCTCTGTCACCCATGCGTCGTGGCTCAGCTACAGAGGAGGGAAACTGATTGCTGCAGTTCCGGAAGCAAGAGCTGCATGCGAGTCGAACTGCCCAAGGCCTCCATTTGTTTCGCCGCCAAATGTTATAGACGTCGATGTTGAAGGAACCGCCGCCGTTGCGCTTATTGACACAGGGTCCGCCGTTCCCGTCATCTCTGAGACACTGTGCCGCAAGATAAATAAGTTTACGACGTCGCTATCAGGACTAATGATCTGTACTGCCAGCTCACAGTGCATTGTGCCGTCAGTTGCCTGCACTGTGCGAGGCACCATACAAGGTGCCCTTTAGGTGGTCGAGTTCTTTGTGCTACCGTCCTGCTCCCACGACATTATTCTCGGTTGCGACTTCTTATCGAGTCATAGCGCCATCATAGACTGTTCTCTTGCAGAAGTAGCTCTTATGCCGTTGCAGACCTCCTTTTCGACGGACCCTCCCCACAAATTCGTCGTCGCTAAGGACACCGATATATCCCCAAAAGACGTGGAGCCTTGTAGCACTGACCTGTACGACCGCACCAGATAGAACAGCACTCTTTGCCCCATCGGAAGTAATTCTCCGTCGTCGCGGCTTACGACTGCGCTTTGCAGTACTATCGATTAATTCTGGCGCTACGATAACGCTCGCTGCCAACTCGCTGACGTCCGCCGTTAACTTGCTTCGCGGGGAATCTGTGGGGCACGTAGAAGACGTGGACCTCTTGCGGTCCCTGGACTTCTCTGAGGACCAACCCCACCTTCAGCTGAACGCCATGACGTCACCTGTTCCCAACTCTTCAGCCCTAGATAATTTCCGCCCTTCTGTCGCCGATGATCTACCGCCATTCCATCGCAGCCAACTTCTCTCCCTTCTGCAAGATTTCCGCTCGCCCTTCGATTGCGCCCAGCCAACCTTGGGCCGCTCGACGAGCGTCACACACCACATCGACACCGGTTCACATGCTGCCTTACGCCAACGACCCTATCGAGTTTCCGCGGCAGAACGGCAAATTATCAACGAACAAGTCGACGACATGCTTAAGCGCGCAGTGATTCAGCCGTCCCAGAGCCCCTGGTGCTCTCCTGTCGTACTTGTGCGCAAGAAGGATGAACCAATAAGGTTCTGCATTGACTATCACCGCCTCAATAAGATTACTCGAAAGGATGTGTACCCGTTGCCACGCATCGATGAAGCTCTCGATTGCTTACAAGGGGCAGAATATTTCTCGTCTTTAGACTTACGCTCGGGTTATTGGCAAGCACCGATGGATTTACCGATCGTGCGAAGACTGCTTGCTTCACTCCGATAGTCTCTACGAGTTTAACGTCATGCCGTTCGGATAGTGCAACGCCCCAGGCACATTCGAACGAATGATGGACAACATCCTTCGCGGCTATAAGTTGAACACCTGCCTTTGCTACCTTGACGACATCGTACTTTTTTCTACGGATTTCCCACTCACCTTGTCCGCCTACGTGAGATTTTGACGTGCCTCACCTCAGCTGATCTTCAACTCAACATCAAAAAGTGCCATTTTGCGGAGAGCCAGTTGACGATACTGGGTCACGTCGTCTGCAAGGAAGGCGTTCTTCCGAACCCAGCGAAACTCCGGGCCGTTGCCGAGTACCCCAAGCCCACTTGCATGAACACGCTTCGAAGTTTCAATCGGCTGTGTTCCTATTTTCGCCGATTTCTCCGCGACTTTGCTTCTATCATCGCCCCTCTTGCCAATCTTCTGACAGCCTCTAATGGCCTGTCTGCTTGGTCAAGAGAGTGTGACACATCTTTCGAAACGCTACGGCACTTACTACTAACATCGCCTCCAATACTTTGTCACTTTGACCCTGATGCGCCAATGGAAATCCATACTGACGCCAGCGGCGTCGGCTTGGTGCAGTACTGGCTCAAAAGAAACCGGGATACGAAGAATACGTCGTCGCTTACGCGAGTCAAACTCTGAAGAAAGCCGAGTGCAATTATTCGGTCACTGAGAAGGAATGCCTTGCCATAATTTGGGCTTAGGCTAAGTTTCGTCCGTACCTCTATGGCCGCCCTTTCGACGTCGTCACGTACGACCATGGTCTATGTTGGCGCTCATCGCTCAAAGATTCGTCGGGACGCCTCGGTCGTTAGGCGCTTCGGCTGCAACAGTACGATATTCGTTTTGTGCACCGAGCAGGCCGCAAGCACTCTGACGCTGATGCGCTCTCCCGCTCACCGCTAGCGTCCGAAACAGCTTCTCCATCAGCTTCCTTCTCGACAATCGACGTCGCAGACATGTCGTCGGAGCAACGGATGGATGCGTGGGTTTGCCACATGCTCGAATTTCTGGCTGATCCATCAGCTTACCCCGCTTCAAGAATTCTTCGTCGCCAAGCGCCCCGTTTCGCTATTCGAGGTGGGCTCTTCTATCGGCGGAATTACGCGTCTGATGTCCGGAGGTGGCTGCTTGTGATACCTCGCCACATGCGCATGGAAATGTGCGCTGCTTTTCACACCGACCCGCAAAGGGCCCACGCCGGCGTTCTCAAGACCCACAACCGCCTGCGTCAGCGCTACTATTGGCGCGGACTGCATTCATTTGTGTGCAATATATTCGCACTTGCACCGCCTATCAGCGACGAAAGGCGACACCCCAACGAGGTACACTTCAGCCTCTCCCGTGCCCGGCGCGTCGGTTTGACCGCGTTGGTATTGATTTATACGGCCCGCTTTCCTCGACCACTTCTGGGAACAGATGGATCATTGTCGGCGTAGACCACCCCACGCGTTATGCAGGGACTGGAGCTTTGGCCATAGCAACAGCCAGAGAAGTGGCGTTTTTCATTTTACGCAACTCCGTTCTGCGCCACGGCGCCCCGCGCGAACTTTTGAGCGACAGAGGACGTGTTTTCCTGTCCGAAGCTATTGAAGCATTGCTCGTTCAATGCAACAGCGTTCACCGCATGACGACCTCATATCATCCACAAACCAATGGCCACAAGTTACTGGCCCGATACCACGGCCCCTACCGCATTCTTGCTCGGACTTCTCCCGTCAATTACGAGGTCGAGCCCTTGACACCATCTGACGACTTGCGCCGTCGCGGCCGTGAAATCGTCCACGTGTCTCGCATCAAGCCATATTATGACCCCGCTATCTTGCCAACGCCTTAAGTCGCCTTAAGTCGCCATATATCATATATATATATATATATATATATATATATATATATATATATATATATATATATATATATATATATATATATATATACATGTATGCATGACACACATGAGATAGTGAACGACATGCCATGACATGAATGCCTTGATTTTCCTCAAAGACAAACAATGGGGTCTATGCAGCTCCTCGCTGACTGCTTGACATTACGTCCATTCTCACAGGGCGTGGGATCTGCCGGAATTTTTACAGCGAAAGCTGTTATGAGATCATTTCACCGCCCGTTTTTGGCGCCGTAGTTGTCCGCCGTAGTTGTCCGCCGCCGCCGCCGCCGGTGTCCGTAACCAGTATCGCTCGAAATAAGAAAAAAAAACGAAATAAGAAAAAATTCCAGGATGGAACAAGGTTCGAAACTGGGCCCTCTGCGTGGGAGCCCAGTTTTCAACCTCTGAGCCATGCCGGTGCTTGAAACTGCTTTGCAAAAAGGTTCTATACAGGCTTCATGTCGGGAAGGAACCACATTAGCATATGCAATGTAGCGTGGTAGAAGAGTAAAATAAGCACCAAGCGTCGCACAACGCGAATTCTGTAACCAGGCGTCACACAATGCGAATTGCGCAACGAGTAGGTTGTCGAATACTTCCAACCCATTACAAAGGACTCTGCCATAATTCTTCGTCGTCATCAGGCACAGCATCAACAAAGCGCGCATAATGCCTTACATGGGTTTAGCAGGTACCAACTCTCTCCGTAGAATGACGAAAAATGGCACAGTGCCTGCTGCCCTACTTCTCAAAAATTACAATGATTTAAAGCGTGGTGGCTTCCTCGCAAGCGCACTTGTATTGGTTGCCAAGGAAGCCCATAAGCGCATGATCCACTTCCTCGGGGTCTCAGTAAAGTTACAATGATTTATAGCGTAGTGGGTTCCTCGCAAGTGCACTTGTATTGGTTGCCAAGGAAGCCCATAAGCGCATGATCCGCCCCCCCTCCCGTCTCCCTCCCACGTCAACGTATGTCATACAGCATGACGGGAGAGGGAAATAGCGACCGGGCGTCACCCAATGCAAATTACATAACTGGTGGGCCGTTTAAAGATCCAACCCATTACAAAGGGCTGAGCCATAATTCTTCATCGTCATCAGTCGTCGCGTCAACAAAGTGCACATAATGCCTTACAGACGTGTAGCTGGTGCCTCGCTTCTCCGCAGAATGACGAATAATGGCTTAGTAGGTGCTTCCTAACTTCACAAAAATTATGATTTAAGACGTAGTGGGTACCTTTCTAGTGTACTTGTATTGTGGCCCCAAGAGAGCTTAACGGGCTCTAGAAACGCCGCTCTTCCAGCTTTCGCTGTGACTGTGCTGCGGTTTCAGCGCAGGCCTGGCGTTTTTTTCGCATCGCTCTCGCCGCGTGGTTTTCCGGCCGCTTAGGCGGCGAAGAGAGCAGATTGCTGCTGAGATTTGCCCCTCTCGCCCCCTTCGAGGCCAAGTGTGAATGCGCCTTTAGTTTTACGCTGTAGTGCTGTGAAAGCAAAGGTGGAAATTGCGGTCTCCATGGGTGCAGCGCGAAAGAAACAGATAGCACGAAACACACTCGCAAAAAAATAAGCGGCCCACTTGCGTAGTTCAGGCGGTTTGCGTTTTTCCGGACCAGATGCTGCTACTCGCATGTTCCGAAATTCGTCACAAGAACTTGCGGCGATGCAACACAGCTGACGCAGTTCCTGCGCGCCCGGCGCGTTGTTTCGGTATCGGCTAGATATCGGCCTTCAAATTCGATTCTTTAGGCGAAAGCCTTATATGCCTCCTCACACACCAAAATTGATCGGCGTCCCGTGCGGCGTCTCCCGTCGGCATCTACACAAGCGATGCAAAAATTTATCACGTGGTGACAACACCATATGTGGTCACAGATCGCCAAAACTTGTCACGTCATTTGACGTCACAGTGATGTCACGTGATGACGTCATCACATATATCTTAGCCAACTTCCTCTAGAAAAGGAGTAGACCTTAGCTCTGTCCCAGTGACGTCGCACAAGGGGGCCGATTGCTAAAAATACGGAGCGCTGTTCAAGAGAGGTTTTTTTTTTTCATGTAACTCATTTTTTTCTTGCAAGAAGGAGTAGCCATACATTTTCTAAGAAGCTGCACTGCAATAAAATGATAGGCGCATAACACTTATTTACTGAATGCAGTTTCGTTTTGTGCTCGCGCTATATCAGGAGCAATACACCTATTTGTTCTGGAGTGTTGCGGATTTGCTTTTTTTTACTGATCGGCAGCGTCGAGAACTTTGTCATTTAGGTTGCCACGAAAGCTGTTCAGCAATACGTTCGTGTTGCACTGCAGGATGTCTTTTAGCACTACTTCACTTGTGTGACCATTTTCACAGTCATCGAGGTCAGATTGCGCTTCGTTGGCCAGCTATTGCAGTGTCATCTTCGTGACTACCTGGCGTTGTTTGCGCATTATTAACAGTTCTCGCTAAGTAGTGAGCTGCTCTACGACGACATATCTGTGAGAAACAGCATTAAGTGAGAACGTCTGTGGGTAGACTAAACCTGCTTGGTCCAACGGCTTCACAAGATTGTATAGTGTTCATGAACTGCGGAGACTGTGGTCGTCTTGTCCGCAGTCAACGCGTCTCTGCATTTCACGCAGTTCAACCTTTTCAGGATCCTGTACACTGCGTATCCTGCAACATAGACGAAGATCAGTCTCGCTGCTTACAACAACGTTGCAGCTGGCATGTAATGCCTCTACCTGCTTGCAAACACAGTCCCATTGCTGATCAGTGGAAGTAGTCTGCAAGATGCTCTGCAAGCTTACACCGGAATTTTCGGTGACCAAGAGGTTTTCCTGCCGCACAGCGCGTATCCAAGCGTTCTTCAGTGTTTGCTCCCTAGGGAACTTGACCATGCACCTTCGTTTCCCCGGTGTAGTTGCCGCGGCATCACGGTATGCAGACGTTGCACGGCCTCTCAGCGTCCTTCCTTTGACAATTCCAAAGCTCGAAGACACGGAAACACGCACAGCAACGCGCAAGACCCGAGCATGTGAACGGCGAGGAGATGCAGGTCGACAAAGACGCGCCGGCGAACACCGATTCTGCGGACGCACGACGAACGCGCGATACTGCGACTTATCGCGGTGACTGGCCAAACACAGTGCGAGTGGAAAGGAAACATAACTAAGGCCTTCTCCTTTTGAAGACAATAGTCTTGGAGAACTTAAACGCAGAAATTTGGTCTGTCTCTCTGTCTCTCTGTTTGTCTGTCACCCGATTCAGCCGCCCGGCTAAAGTTTTACCACTTGCTGAACACCCAGCCATCTTGAACTTGTAGCGCCGTTCATACTTGCGAACGTTGTCGATCAAAAAGCAAATGTTACGCGTATCTGAGGCGCAATATCAATACGTCAGTATTCAATGGTGTGTTCCTTTATCAGAAGATACATAGATACGTAATTCTAAAGACCCTAGTGTTTTTAGGCTGGGCTGGAAATGCTAGTGTTTTTTTGGCCTGCGCTGCAAATGCGACGCTATAAGCCAGATGGGGCTATTCCACATAGAGGAGGATTCTCTAGCACGGCCGGCAGAAGACTATCGTCTTTCGAAATTTGCAGCGAAGCACGCGGATACGCGGCCAATTTTTTCTAGAGGGTGTCGTCTTTGCTTGGTCCATCACGGAGGCAGTGCAAAACCAGGTTAGGCGCCTCCGATCTGGGAGAAAATGCAAAACCACATTAGGTGCAGAAAGCCTTCGAAGGGTGGCGGCGCATGAACAATACATCGAGTGAGAAGAAAAAGAAGATGGCTTTTACCTTACTGTCGTCTTAGGTATGTGCACAAGAGACCATGTGGGTTTTAATATCTGAAGTTACGTGTGTTTTGGAAGTGGTGAAAAATGAGTATGCCATAAATTGTCAGGCCCTGAAAGTCTTCCATATAAACAACTGTCCTCAAAGTTGATAATTTCAAAGTTACTTAACAAACTCTCGTTAATTCATAATTTCACTGTAACTTCAAGTGCGACAATGTATTTCCGCCTTGACGTAGAGTTCGTGCGCGAAGACGAGAGGTGCCTGACTGTCATAACATTTTTATAGACGATCTTGCGTAAGACACATGGGCGACTCCACCTTAGAATTCAATTCGAATATTTCCTATTTTTATATATTGCGTTTATAAGGTCATGGCACGTACAATTCGCCAACCCAACAGCTTTCATGCGTGTGCGTCTACCGTAGTACTCTTTTTTTAAGACGATAGTCTTTCTTGGCGAACTTAAACGCAGAAATTTTGGTCTGTCTGTCACCCGATTCAGCGACCCGGCCAAAGTTGAACCACTTGCTTACCGCCCACTCATCTTGAACTGGTACGGCTGTTCATACTTGTGAACGTTGTCGATCAAAAAGTAAATATTACACATATCTGAGGCGCAACATCACTAGGAAGTATTAGGTGGTGTGTTCCTTTTATAGAAAATACATAGATACGTAATTCTAAAGACCCTAGTTTCTTAAGCTGCGCTGAATTTAGTTGTTAAATATGCAAAACATCAAGGTTACAGCCCAATATTGCGGCACCGACTCCCATCTATGAAATTGTTCCTAATGAGCCTGTATTGTATAGAATAATTAGGGGACGCTTAAGCCTCACCTTTAAGAGTTCAACGCGATAGCGATATCCTGCCCCTAGTGCGTCCTTCGACCACTTAGTGCATACTTCTTATTGTATGTTGTTACTCGAGAAGTTCAGATTGTGCATTACTGCAATGTAATTGACAAAATTCAAAGTGGTCGCCTAGCCGCAGCACGCCGAGCTTTGGTGTGTGCATTCTCTGCCTTCGTCTTGCGTGGCCGCCCTCCTTGTCTTGCGCCACTTGACACTGGTGTCCCACCAAACCTCGCTGATAAGGAAGACTCCGCAGTGTGGTTCGCGCTTGTAGACGACACAAAATCCATCACAACCGTGTCAAGATCCCGGTGTCGTTAGAGAACGTCTGTGCGCGTGACTTCTGTTTTTTTTTTCGAAGTATCAGTGCACCCACTACGTGTGTGTTACCGAATGCGTGCACTAAGGTGCCTGCCTTCAGTATGGGTAGCATGGTTTAAACCAGCAGCAATTATGCGCGAGAAACTTTTTCGAAGTTGCGATGCACCCACTATGTGGTCTGAAGGGAACACGCGCAGTAATGCGTGTGCCTTTTATAAGGGGTGGCTCGCTTTAAACCACCAAGTCGTTATAGTATTGACATGGTGTGACGCCCAATCACAATGTACGCTTGCACCACGCAATATTACTGCGATATTACATCTGGTACTGTCACACCTGTATACAGGATGTGTATGTTTGTGAAGCATGAAAGTTACCTTCAGTGCAGTTCGAAGCGGATGTGTCTGTATGGTAGAACACCTGCTTGCCCCGCATACGGCCTGGGTTCGATTCTCGATCAGCCGCAATATTTTTATTATTTATTTTATATGCAGCTTTCTCGATTTTTTGGTCACGGACTAGATGGTGATTTTTCGCTGACAACCAATGACGCCGAGGGCGACACCAGAATTTCTGCGAAACGAGCTTTATACGAAAATCTTCATGCATACAATAAAAGCACACAAGTTTACCCTAGCAACTCAAAATACGCAAAATCATATACGCCAGATTCCAAAACGACACTTAGCCACTCCTAAAGGGTGCAATCAAAAGCCAGAGTTCAAGGCAATCACGTTTTCATCCATTAATTAATATCATAGAAGAACAGACTGTTGGGTGAGTTGGTAATGCATTCTGTAAAAAGTGCGCGAAAAACGTGGACAAAGGGAGAACCGGACGACACAAGCGCATTGTCTGCGCTTGTGTCGTCCGGTTCTCCCTTTGTCCACGTTTTTCGCGCAGTTTTT
This sequence comes from Rhipicephalus sanguineus, assembly GCF_013339695.2. Lineage (NCBI taxonomy): Eukaryota > Metazoa > Arthropoda > Arachnida > Ixodida > Ixodidae > Rhipicephalus > Rhipicephalus sanguineus. The sequence goes on from NC_051176.1 coordinate 46,825,756, forward strand.
ACCGGAAGTAATTAATATCAGCCGCAAAAACGGCTGTGACATCGCTGTGTTGGGGTTTGGCGACACTTGAGGGGTAGGTGGTGGTGGGAGAATGGTTATGTTATATTAACCTCAGGTAAGTTCCGAAACGTTCTGCAAAGCAGCGCGTGTTTTGTGGGGTTTGCCGCTGTACTGAATTTTTCACGTTAATATAGTTGCATGTCAAACCGGCTCTATTTTTTATTGCTTGGTTTTTCTCGAACAAAGTACTTCAGTGCAGAGTGTCAGCTGGCAGGTGTACATGGCAGGCTGAAGAAAATGTAGAGAAAAAAGTTACGAGATTTTCCGGCTCTGCAGCTGCAGTTAGGTTCATCGTCCGCCGTAAATGAGCGTCGCTTCTCGGCCGGCGGACATATAATAGGCTTCGTCTGACGTGACATCTGCGAATGCCCATTAGCAGTTATTCTGTAGCAGTATACGAGCGCGACGCTTCATTGTGAACACTCGTCCAGCGCCGAACTAGTGTAGTCTGGTTCACTTTTGGTTCCCTCAAGAAACAGTCTTAAACGAGGTATTTAGGCTTACGCATTTACTGAAACAAAAAAATGTCATCACGAACATCCTCACCACGGGTGTCCAGTTCATCTGAAGGCGAGAGCTCAGGCTTCAAGCTATCAGTAGTCATTGAGGGCGGCATTGTCAAGACGCGAGTCAAGGGCGCAGTCATACCTGATGTGACTTTCGACTCTTTCTTCTCTGACGTATGGCGAGACCATGAACACATGACTGCACTGGTAAGTTAGAAGCGGTTTTTGATTCATTTTTTTCTGGCTCTCTGACGAGGAAATGCGAACTGCTTACTTGTTCGTTCGAAGCGACGAAATCGTTCACCACAACTTTCTGGTGCACGTCTTCGTCGCTACGAACTCGAAGGTCTCCACTGTCTCGTTGAATGTACATTCGTGTGAAAATAGCCACTTCACAATAAAGTTTCGCAACACACATACGTTTAAATTATTGCTACAGGACGGCATTGGGTGGCTCGTTAGTTTCATAATATTTGGGTGTCATCTCCTGCATGCGTGCCCACGTTATCTTCGACAGATCTGAATCTCCGTAGTATTCAGAGTTATTGCAGCAAGAGAAAGTTTATTCAGCATTTAACGGGTGTGGTATTTAATTTTTGGGGTTAGACTATAATGGTGCTAAATAGGCGAAAAGTCCTGACATTAAAACAAGAGTGCCTAAAGCGCGAAAAATACTGGGTCTGTTCATGCTCAATGCAATCCAGTATTCTACCGGTTTAGTTCCGTTTCGGAGTAGGAGTAGTCAATTAAAATTTGTAATCGATTAAGCGTTAATCATTCGTCCATTCAGCCTTAAATCGATTAACTGCTTTCGATGTGATGTTTTAATCGATTAATCGACATATTTTACGGGCACTTTAAAAAGTATATCTCATAGTTTGAGAGGCATTGTTCGTGTTTGATCCCGACCCGAGTCGTTACATCAGACGCGCTGGAGATCACACGTGCGCATTTGCACGTGCCTGAAAATTCGCACTTTCGCCAACTAGACACAGGGGGCCCATCGTCCTTGGGTGATGTCAAAGATTCAAGGATCTGTGGCCTTCATCCATGGATGATTCGGCAGCAGGTCGTATTTCCTCGAAGCCTGCCTACTCGAGCGCACGGATATCGGAGGCGCTTTCGTTGACCACACTGGTCGAAAAGTGGCACCGGAAACATGCAGCGTAGCCGATGGTGAAGAAATCCCGAGAATGGTAAAAGAGACACGAGGAGGAAGAGGAAGTAAATAAGACGCTCGCCCTCGTAGGGACGGCATCTTTTCTGCTGTTTGTCCGCTAGATATTGTGGAAGCCCTGGATAATTCTATAACTGCGGACTGACTGATGTAATTTCTTCCTTGAGGTCACCCATGCGAGATTGCACAGAAAAATGCTGCGCTCAAACAGACCATCGGCGAAGGCATCTGCGGGAAATAGAGTGACATGAGTTTTTGCCTTCCGGCTAGAATAAACGGCAGCGGCGCCAGTGTACTCCACAGGTTTCACCTGGTCGTTGCTTTAACTCGGCGCTACGCGCACCTCTTCAATGGCGCGTAAAGCCGCAACTGTAATAATTACAATAATTGTTGGGGTTTAACGTACGAAATCACGATACTATTATGAGCGACGTCTTAGTGGAAGGTTCCACAAGTTTCGACCACCTCAGGTTCTTTAACATGCACCTAAATCTAAGTACACGGGCCTCAAGCATTTTCGCCTCCTACGAAAAAGCAGCCGCTGCGGCCGGGATTCGATCCCGCGACATTCGGGTGAGCAGTCGAGTACCGCATAGAGCACTGCACGGGCCCGGGCCGGCCCGAAAGCCCGGGCCCGGCCGGGCCAGTCCGGGTAAGGGATTGTTGGATCGGGTAAGTCCGGGTAAGGATTGTTGGGCTAGGGCCCGTGACCTTCGGGCTCGGGTCAGGCTCGGGCCTGAGCCAGGCCCGTGTTAGGTCCGGGTTTCATACCTATCTGTATAATTGCGTGTGTACGTTGTTTGGCTTGTTTTTCGTTGTTTTGTGGGATTTAACTTCCCGAAGCGACCCAGGCTCTATCAGACGCCGTCTTTGAGGGCTCCAGGTAATTTAACCACCTGGAGTGCAATGGCGTGCACAGAAATAGCACAGCACAAGACGTCTACAATTTTGCTCCATCGGTATGCCACGCGTAATTTCAAGAAACGCCTAATATAAATTTCCACCATTATAGTGAGCGTAAGACGTTCTTTGGTACCGTGTAATGGAAAGCAACGGTAAACTGCCTAGATTCGTGTATATGAGATGTGCCCGTTTGTATCTAGGGAAACATTTTGTTATGCAGCTACGCTCGCATATCCACCGCGCCTGTTTCCGCCTGCGTGACTCCGTAGACTGGTCAACACGACTTGTGAGTCATTAATATCTCAGGAGCTATTTTTCGTACAGTTTAAGTGCAAGATGCCGAGCGACTCTTATCACAGGGCGAACGCCGTTGTTGACTTTGCCATTACAAGTGGTGAGGCGCCAGACCATAGCGACACTCGTTTCCCCGAGTGAGGCTCACAAGTGTAGTGATATGGCTAGCGAAGCGATCCGGGATTCTGGGAACAACCAACACACACAAACACACACAGAGTGATCAGTTTTATTTAAAGTACCCTTTATTCAACACACCGTTGCTGTACACGCGTCTGACACGAGTGTTTCGTTTTTAATAACTTCGCAATGAAAACAAATTTTCACGTAAAACATGGCGGTTGGGCACTGGCTATGCACGAATGAAAGCACTTCTATCTGATAAATCGCTTCAAAATTTACTTTCAGAATAAGCCCCCAGAATATTCCGACAACCAAGCCCATCCTCTGGCAGTCATGGGCACGCCGAGAGCGGTTGCTGACCGCGTGTTTTACAAACGTAATCCATCCTTAAATGTAGCCCTAGGTCGTATGCAATTGATGTAGACTCAAACTAAAAATGTTTGCAATGTTTTGTTTTCCCTTTATGGATGTATTATACATTGTAGTCGTTCTTTGAAACGCAAAAATAAGATTGCGTGGTTAGCACTGCGTGCGTACATGAAACAGCCAGCTATGACTCCAATTATATTTTATATTGCCCTGCAATTATTTCGCAAGAGTGTTACGGGCGTAATTAATCGAAAGTATACACCGTACCAGTGAAAGTCGTGACACTGAAAGAAGTTCCTAAAACAATCTCAAGAAAATACCTTGTGTACGGCAGGTATTTTAACGATTACCGAAGGTTGGACAGTGCCTCCTTTATGCTCAAGGCATAACTAGCTGAAACGGGCTGGGCTGGGCCGAGCCGGGTCCAAAACTTTCGGGCCCGGGTCGTGTACGGGCCACATTTAAGAACACCGCGCCGGGCTCGGGCGGGCCGGAGCATGGCGTTTTCGGGCCGGGCCGGGCCGGAAAACTCGGCCCGTGCAGTGGTCTAGTACCGCAACCACCAGACCACCGTGGAGCCCGAACTGTGAGCGTCGCCCAATGTATCACACATTAGAACATATATATAGTATTTCATGATTGTGCTCCCTTCGCGTCACAGCAGAAGTCGGGGGCCTCTATATAGGCTGACTTACATGGGAGTTTAAGCAGTAGCTGAAAGCTGCATTTCCCACAAAATATGCGCCCATGCTGCCCACGTAAATATGAACTGTCACCAACTCGCCCAACTTCCAGCTGTACTGAGCCCCCAAATGCTACAAGGGCATTTTTTCAACAGTAATAATAATAATAATAATAATAATAATAATAATAATAATAATAATAATAATAATAATAATAATAATAATAATAATAATAATAATGCCTTTTATTTCTTCAAATAAAGCAGTACATGTGGCTAGGCCTGCCAAAGCCAATTGGTGGCTTGAGTGGCAGAGCCTGGCAGACAGCGAAACAAACCGAACGCGTTACAAGGTTGTAGTACATGGCATAATAGCGATGATAGGGCAAAAAAAAAAAACAACAACGTGCACGTTAGATCAGAAGCAACAGGGCGTACAAGCGATAGTTATTAGCAATATATAACAATTACAGAAATTGAGAGTGAACAAAACACTTAAATACAGCGAAAGTTTCTTAAGCAAAAGTATTGGACCGTATGCTAGACGTTTGAAGTTGCGGATTATGAAAAGGGTCTGTGAGACCATTTTCATAATCCACGAGGGCGCTTCCTTGCGTTGCATATTCGCCCTCGTGATAACGGCAACTGTCGTGCTTCATGTAGAGACGAGGCCATAGTTGCATGTTCTGAGGTTTGTCTATTACGCGTGTTTATGTCAAGATAGTTGAGTCTACATTTCATAGCGCAAGCAAACTGCGCTTGAACACGCTTTCTGCAGAAGTAACTAACTGCCAATATTTGGGCTAACTGTATTGCAGGAAAGCTAGCTTTACAGTCATGAAAATGGTACCGCATTTACTCGAATCTGGGCCGACCCCGATTCTAAGCCTACCCCCGAAATTCGCAAGGCCAGAAAAAAAAAACACCTAATCATTGTACTCGAATCTGTACTCGAATCTAAGCCGACCCCCCACTTTCGCACATAGTTTTTTTCGAAAAAAGCATCGGCTTAAATTCGAATAAATACGGTAAATAGGCTATAAGGCGGACATTTCGACTAGTTGGTATAATGCGTAAACAAATATGATTATTAGCACCCTTGTCCCCTTTACGCTAGTAGTCATGTCGTATTATGTATATACGGATCACTTATTCACGTCTCCATCATCATACTTCATCACTCCCGTTGCCCCGTTGCGTTATCCCCAGAGCAGAGTAGCAGGCTGGGGCGTACTAGCTCAGGCCACTCTCTCTGCTTTCTAATGTATTTTCTCTCTTTCTTTCATTGGTAAAAATTATCTCTTATTTGCTAGGGGGTAAAATATAGCGGCTATAGGAACCAGTCAAGAATAAACAACGCATATCACAATGAGGCACTTCTTGGACCACTGTATAGTGGAGTTTTCAGAAAACAAAAAACAAGTAAAAGCTGAGGGTTAAATAAAATACCAAAAAAGTTGCAATAGACAATGTAGGCGACGAAAACCACTGGTTTATTGAAGGCAAGGGAGCCGAGTTTGTGCGGCAACACGATGAAACCGCGCGGCGCCACAAACAAACACGAACGATATAAGCAACAAGATGTTGCGCTCGCACGTCTGGAAATTACAGAAAAGAGCAATCTTCACTCTTCACGGTTGACGCGCCGCCTTGCTGCTTTCGTTCAATCAAGCCGTATAGCTGAAAACACCGGGATCAAAGAAGAAGTCCTTGTGAAGAGAACCTAGCTTTTTGAACGAGTACGAAATACCAACAATCCATCATATTGAAACATAAGAGTGTCTTAAGTAATTGAAAAGCGACTTGATTTCCAAGATAAGTCACAGAAAAGGTGGGTGGATGTTGGCTAAATAGCGAGATACTGATAACTTACAGGAAGAGGCAGGGAGAGATACGCGCCTTCAGGAGCGGGGTCTTCAACTTTGTCACTTTCGTCATGACCACCTTTCATTGGACGATGACTTTTTGGCAGGTTAATAAAGTGGGATTGCAGCAGCTCATATCTTAAGAGTTTCTGTCTCTGGCTTCGAGCACTGCTTACCACATTTACTACACTTCGCATTCTTCGTTTTGGAATCTTCTGTGAACAACTTCCACATTGCACTCCTCTTGCGATTGCTCGTCATTATGACACGACAAACTAATAATAACGCAATATAGCACGCACGCTCTACGTCAAGATGGAAGCCGAGAGATGGAAACACGGAGTGAAATGGGTTGAACAAACAGGAGAAAGTGCCTCAGATAGGCTAGCCGACGTTTCCATAGAAGGGCCTATCTCTGTCACATGCGCCTTGTCATCATTGGCGTGTTAGTGGGGACGTCATGTCCAGCGGTGGCGCTTGTTACTGTTGGTCATTGCCATCTGGAAAGAAAAAAAAAACAATAAAGCAGATGAGTATGACCATTGCCCCATTTCAAGCAAGGAAGAAAGTCACAGTTTCACCGCTAGAGCGAAGCAATGTATGCGATAGCAACAAATTGTAGTGTTACACGAAGTGTGGCTGGCAGCTGTTTTGTATCCGATCTCGCGTAACTACAAAACGCTGGTGTAAGAAAATACGGCCGCTCCAGGGAGAGAGGCTCTCAGCATAGTCACTTCGCGTTGAGAGCGCAGCACGTAGAAGGGTACACGAGCCGCCCGCTGTGATGGCTTCCGAGATAGCGCGCGCCAGCGATCGCGACCGCGCCCTTAGATTCAAAGTTGAAAGTGGCTGCTCGCGCAACAACACCCCCCCCCCCTACGCCCCCACCACGTGTCTATTCATAGTCGTTAGAGACGGGCGGGGAGTTTCCTGTCTGCTTCATCTGCAGGCCTCCGAGCGCGGTGATGTTATCGCATGCACCCTCCGAGCGACGGAAATGGGCCGGCTCGTTTGATCTCTCCTTCGGTCGCATTCGTCGCCCCTGCTCACGCGCTTTTACCCGCGGTAGAACATACAATGCGCGGGCGCATCTTATTAATTTGGAATTCATACCGGAAGGACATGACGGCGACGGCAACGGCAAAAACCCGTCGAGACTGTCCATATCATTGCTATCGCAATAAAATAAGAAAAACAAATGAGGGAGGAGCAGTACAACAAAGCGAGAGCCGCGAAAGGCACAACGAAGAAAAGAGCGGAGCATGAAAGAAACTTGGAAAGCCGGCAAAGGGGCGCCGAGCCCAGCTACCGCAAAGGCAGCAGGAGATGGTGGCGTCTGTCCATTTCCAAAAACACCAGCTCTCAATGGGAAGCACCAAGGCCAGGCAATTTCGAAAGGGAAGAAACGGGCAGCGTACTTTTAAAAGTCGAGATGTTGACTGTTAGTGATACTGGGGGGGGGGGGGGTATCTGAAAAACACGTGGGTAAAGTCATTGGCGGACACATGGTTCAAGTGTCACCGTAGGTGGCCCGCCAAGGGGAATGGCCTCAAATGTTGGGCGGCATGTTAACTCAGGAAAAGCGAAATTGGAAAAAAAGAGGGGGAAGGGGGAAACAATCGGAATAAGACGCGGAGAACTTCCTAGGAAGGTGAGGACTTTGACAATACGAGGGCAGAAGTGGTCTTAGAAGCGGAGAAGGGGAAAGGAAACAGTTGTTCGAAGGTTCTAGAAAATAAAAACTACATAAGAGTAGTATATGTATATATATTATATACACACATACATACATATTAATATGCCAAATAAAAAAATTGAAGAAAGAAAACATTGATATTATATTTTGTAGGCTTGTGGATAGAGAGAAATATTTTAATGAAAACCAACAGGGCTTTCGTGGCATGTAGCGCACAGGTGCTGCTTTGCCATGGGCCCAGAACATGTCGCAAGTCTAAGCACGAGCCCCGTTGAAGATGCAAGCCGCTTTCATAGACTATCTCTCTGATGCGTATCGCTTGCATTCACAAAGAACATCATTCAGATATTCTCGGACGTTACATTTGACGCATTAGGCTTGTAGGGATTCTAGGTGGCGAATGGAATAATGGTGAAGGTTATTTGAAGGCTGAGCGTATTCTATGCCTTAATAATATACAAATCATGCTATGACTTTTAGCTATTTTAAATTACCACGTGGTAGATTTGTTCCTGATGGGTGTAGGCATTGAAATTTGTGTATCAAATACGATTTTATGTATTTTCTGTCACGTGGTGACCGAAAATCTGTTTTGTAAAGTCTGGCTTGGTCGAAATTGTGGTCTTGCTGATTGAAGTGGCTGTGAATTCTGCTTCGTGTCTGCGTGGTGGCCGTTCAGTCTTACCTGAATTGGTTTTCCACCTTCGCCTATATATTGTTTTTTTACAGGTCGTGCATGCAATACAGTAGATTAGGTTGTTTGAGAGGCAAGTGAAGTTCAATGTAACCTTGCGAATGTAATTCGATGCTGTGCTTTTTACGTTGGTGGCCGGCTGTATATTTTCGCATGTAGAGCATCTGGAGCGGCCACAGGGCCCAGGGGCCGAATTGAGAAAGCTTTCTTTTGCCTACACAATTGTTAGCTAAGAATTCGCGTATCTCAAGGAACTACGATAGAACTAGTACGAATTTAACTTACTCGCCACTTTTTAGGGTAGGGAGGCAACGCGAAAGCCGATGTAGAGACAAGGAAACAAAGAAGTGCGCGCAGATGACAGCAAGGCAGTACGCAAAGCGTCTAGCATCGAGAGTATTACGATGATAGTCAATGTAGTTTCGCTGCATCTTAGCTTCCAGTTCCGGGCATCTGCTACAGCGCTTACGCGCTGCCACGTTGCAGCAGACATCCGGGGGTCCTGCGCAAAGCCAAGCGCTCGAGTTTTCATCAATGACATTAGCTAAAAAAATCTAGTAGCTCGGTGGCGTTAAGCAATTATCCGTGCACTATCTCGTCAAGTGTGCAGGCGCACAACACTCCATATGCGCCTCATCTATGAAACCACGCATAAATTAATACAGTGAAGGTTTGAAGGTGTGACCCAAACGTCTCCCCCAGTCTACCACCACCAATTTTCATGAAGCTGCGCTGCATGTTCGGGTACGGTATAGTGGTTGCCATCAGGGTGTTCTATAGCTAGACGTAAAATGTTGCATTTCTTACAAAGATCTTAGTACAAGACATGCGAGCAGCTTTTGGGGCCAGGGAGAAAATGTTCAAAAACATAAAGCAGCAGTAAGAGAAATGTATCATGAGGGTAATGTCGCAGGTTCAATTCCCCGCAGCATTTTGATAAGGCCGGAATGCGAGAACAATCGTATACGCCTATACATGTGAACACGGAAAACGAGAAAGATTTTTCGGGAGGTTTCTATGTGCTAATGCTTTTCAGAAAACACGGCGCACTCACTTCGTCCTTGCGGCGTTTGCGCGAGCAAGCATAAACGGAGCGGCGTTCACGTATCTTGGCCTAAAGTAACATGACCACACGCTCGCCTCGTGCATCTAGGCGCCCGTACTGCGTGTTCGCACGATTATAAAAAAAGACGGCGTTCATGTGACTCTCCTTTCGTCTTGAAACGTGAAATCGAAGTGATGGAGCAGAAGATAAAGAAGACGATCCCCTAGCGCAATAGACGCCATGGAAAGCTTCCGCGGAGCGGCATAGGTCGCTTGGAGAGCATAAAAAAGTGACGTTCGCGTTAGCTACTAACGTGTATGGGTGCGAAAGCCATAAAAACGTGAGCGAAAGTGTGACTGTGCTTATATATAAGAATCGAAGCAAATGAGCTGAGTAGTAATTTGATTATTAAAAGTATATTTAAATGACGATAATCGAAACAAATTGAGTATTGATTTTAATTACTGAAAGTGACGTTAGTGGCAGTAAATCAGCAGTAGATTAGTGATGTCGCACGTCAATATAAAGTGCACGGTAATATAGTCCCACTTGATGGCTTTCACCTTCGAGTCGCCTTAGACGAATGCATAAGGATTCCGAGTTCTTTTTTTTTTATCGACTTTTAGCGGACGTTTTCCGTTAGGAGTCCTTCGAGGAAAATAGGATATATTCACAATGAAGTAAGTGCTACAGTGACCAGCTCTCATCTGAGGCACTGCAGCGGTGGTCGAGGGGTTACAGCTTCCGGCTACAATGCGGGAGCTACTGGGATCGAGTCGCAGTGTCGCCAAGCACTGTATCTTTTTAATAGAAAAACAGGTAGCACGGCCTAAGGTTATGCGTTGCGGGCACTTTTTCCTTGAAAAGGTGGCCTTTCCGCTCTCTTCTTTCCCTCCCTCTTAAACCCAACAACCTTGAGCCGTGCTGCCTCACGTATTACAGAAAAAAGAGTTTATTTTTTTCCTCTAACACCGACTATCGCAAGAACGTCCAGTCCCAAAACGCAATTATCATACCTGGGCAATTACTTTTGACGTCTCTGGCAGTTTGAGCGCCGGTCAGCCACCACGATGTTTTCAAGAAAATCAAGAGACACGCGGCGACCAAACTGCTTGCGGACTAAATGACTGCCTTTGTCGGGACATGTTTACGTGCTAGTTGGGTGGGATTCATTACAAGCAGCAGCGCAAAGGGACAGGGACAGCTAGAGACGCCTCCCGGTCCCTGTCGCGTTGCGCAGCTACGTGTAATGCCTCCGTCAATGGATAGAACGATCTCCAGCGGGCTATGAAGTTCTGAGGAGACGGTCCCCTATCGTCCCAAACGAAACAGTGGGCCTGCAAAAAAATAGGCCAAATTCACTTGCGTCATAGAGGACTGCTCTTCTCTTGGTAAGTACACGAAAATTTTAAAGCCGAGTTTATTCTTTATCAATCAGTTAGAGTACAGACGAAAGGGGCAAAGAAAAAATCCGCGTATTCAGCTTCACTAGATATGTGCCCTTAATAGTGGCAACACGTATGACAATATGCAGAAGTACCACGCACATATGTACAAGTATGTACAGCCATGGCCGAAAGCTTTGTTGTGCTGGTTGAAATCGACTAGTTGAAATCGACATATGCATGAAATGCATATGAAATCGACATAGCAGAATATGAAATCGACATAGCAATGTTACACAGAGGAGCTGTGCTATAGACTTATTTTTGCTGGTAGGTTCCATAGTTCTCAACTTATTGCTCACGACTGTAGGCTGTAAAATGAAACACCTTCTTTGAATGCACACATTTTATGTGTGCATTTTTTATTCATTTTTGCGCAGTAGGAAACATACCTGGAAAGAACAACGGGACAGAAAAAGGAAAACTAGGAACTACACTAAAGAAAAAAAAAACAGAACTGTTTCTTTAAAAGAAACGTACATACATACATACATACATACATACATACATACATACATACATACATACATACATACATACATACATACATACATACATACATACATACATACATACATTACGACGCCAGCGGCCAGGGCATTATAGCTGTTTTGGCCCAACGACAGCATGGTTGCGAGCGTGTCATTGCATACGCTAGCCGTCTTTTGTCGCCAGCGGAACACAATTACTCAATCACCGAACGCGAAAGCCTCGCGCTCGTCTAGGCAGTGGGCAAATTTCGGCCATATTTGTGTGGGCGGCAACTCATAATTATCACCGACCATCACGCCTTATGCTGATTGTCATCCTTAAAAGATCGTAGTGGACGTCTCGGCTGGTGGGCCGAACGTCTACAAGAGTACTCACACACAGTTGTGTACAACTCCGGTCGCTAACACGAGGACGCTGATTGCTGTCACCTCATCCCGTAGAACCACCAGACCTTCCTGAGAGCGGCGAGTCTACTTGTGTGTTGGCACTTTCCGCGTTCAGAACCACCGGACATGAGCAACGCCATGATCCTCATTTAAGAGATATCATTCTTCGGCTGAGTGGTCCCTCAACTCCTCCGTCTCAACGTATGTTTGTGCTCGAAGATTACGTATTATATCGCTACAACATGCATCCTGACGGAGCTGAACATCCGCTGTTTATACCCAAGCATATGTGTCAGACTGTCCTCGTGCAGTGGCACGATATTCCTACGACTGGTCACTTGGGACCTCAAGGACTTATGACCATGTTCCACGTCGCTTCTTTTGGCCCGGTCTTTACCGGTCCGTCTACCGTTACGTCGCTTCGTGCAAATCCTGTAAGCACCACAAAAAACCAACAGCCCTTCCAGCAGGACGCCTTCAGCCCATTCAAGTACCATCATAACCATTTTATAAGGTAAGTGTTGACCACCTTCGCCCTAACGCTTTATCGGTCAGTGGAAACAAGAGGATAGCCGTTGCCACGGATTACACCACACGGTATGCGGTCACGCGGGGTCTTCCTACCAGTTGTGCCACCGACGTCACTTACTTCCTCCTAGAAGATGTCATACTTCACCACGGCGCTCCTGGACAACTGCTTACCAAACAGGGCCGCTACTTTCTATCCCATGTTTCCCAAGACATATTGCACTCTTGCGCCTCAAAATACAAGTTCAAAACTGCGTACTACCCTCCGACCAATGGGCTCACGGAGCGGTTGAATCGGACTATCACTGAAATGCTCACCATGTACATTTCTTCCGACCATCGTGACTGGGGCGCCGCTCGGGCATTCGTGACATTTGCCTTGCAGCGAAGCCTTGGCACTCTGCAGTGGGTCGTCCCCTCCAGCATCTTCAAGTAGGTCGTCCACTTCGGCTCCTTCCGGAGAGAGCGCAGCTCGTGCTGAGAGTATGCCCCCGCCTCGACTGTCGCTGTCGTGCATCGTCGCCGACTGTCCGCCAATAAACGCCTTTACAATATGGTGGAAAGTGAGGTGCACTTAAACAACTTCGGTCGGCATTCGATGCCCTTGGAGCTTCGGTCCCGTGCCGCGCCATCTACCGCGCCTCGTAACACTGCCCAGCAAACGCCTCCTCCTGTACCGATGGCATGTCCCGGTGACCCGCGCATGCGCAGCCCTCCTGTCTTCACCGGCGCAGATAGCACCGACGTCGAGGACTGGCTTGCGATTTACGAACGTGTGGGCGTACCAAATAAATGGGACGAGGCAGGCAAACGAGCAACCTGGTGTGGCAAGCCTATGGCACAACAACCACGCTTTCGATTTACGTACGTGGTCCGCTTTTCAAGGCCGCCATCATCGACGTGTTGGACCAACCTGCCGTTCATAAGCTGCAAGCCGAACAGCGTTTACGTGAACGAGCTGAGCAGTCCGGCGAGTTTTTCACGAGTTACATCGAAGACTTCCTCGACTTGTGCAAGAAAGCCGACGCGACCATGTCTGAGTCTGACAAGATCCGGAACTTTATGAAAGGCATCGACGGCAATGTATTCACTATGCTAACCCTCGCAATGTGGCAGAGATCATCACGCTGTGCCAATGCTACGAGGAGCTGCGCCGGCAGCGGCTGATGACTCATCGACCTCCATCACGCGACGTCGATCTCGCTGGCTTGTCGGCCATTTCGGACCATTCCGTCTTGCTCGCCGAAATCAAGTTATTCGTGCGCGAGGAAATTGCCCGCCAGTTCCCTCTGCTGGCCTTCGCACACCCGCAGCATATTGAACAACCGTCGAGCACACTGCTGCCTCCACTATGCCGAGCTATTGAGCAGGAAATCACGGAGAAGGGTACGCATTTGGGCTGGTTGGTTCATGATTAGGGGTGAGAAACAGCGCTAAAACGACGGGACAAGAAAGGACACGTCTCACGTCCTTTCTTGGTCCCGTGTCCTTTCTTGGTCTCGTGTCCTTTCTTGTCCCGTCTTTTTAGCGCTGTTTCTCACCCGAAATCACGGAGGTCATGCCGGAATACCACCAGCTCCCTCCGGTGCCTGCGCCGCTCACTTACGCGCAAGTTGCAGCCAGGCAGCCCCCAGTGATTCCTGTAGTTCCCCCCTCGCTCAGGCCGTAGCCGTCGCCAAGCCTCAGGCCTTCGAAGCGAGGGTGCCGGCTGCGTACGCCGACGTCATCCATACGCCCCGACTGCATTCCACCATGCTGTCATATCAGCAGCCGCCCCCTCCCTCGCGTCCTGAGACATAGATGGAAGCTAATCCGGCAAGCAGATAGCGCACTTCCGACAACCGTCCCATCTGCTTTACGTGCGGTTGCGCCGGTCACGTCGCCCACTATTGCAATCGCGTGCAGCCGCCTCGAGTGGGATAAACCGTCACCAGCCAGTCCAGCCGCCCGTATTACGACCCGCCGCCGCCTATGTCACCGACGTCACGCCCATGCTACATTTACCCGCCGTTCACCGTTCGCACGATGCGGCTCACTGTCACCGATGCGCCCTCGTCCTTTCGCACGAGTCCAAGAAAACTAGTCGTCGCAGTCCAAGAGACAAGGCCTGCGACGCTATCGAACTGCCAAAGCCCTCAGCAAAGCCCATCGAACGCATTAGACGTGTTTGTAGGTGGTGTGCGCACATCTGCCCTTGTAGACACTGGAGCTACCGTATCCGTTATGAACGCTAAACTTAGCCGACTACTACGAAAAGTGACGACACCACTTTCAGGCTCTTCGCCCGTACAGCCAGCGCCCAAGGTATTCACCCGACAGCGGTGTGCACAGCCCGTATCATCATTCAGGATGCTCTGTACGCCGTGGAAGTCATCAGAATTTATTCATGCTCTCCCGACGTCATCTTGGGATGGCATTTTCTCGACCGCCACGACGCCTTAATTCATTGCGCACCAGCCGAAATAGAGCGCTCACCATTCTCAGATTTGACGCCGGCAGACAGTCCGTCGGCTGCGACCTAGGTACTCGTCAAGGACGACACCGTAGCTACTGGAAACTCGTCAACGGCTGTGTTAATTCATTGCACCGGTCTCTCCGACACCGTTGCACTCCTTTCTCCATCTGACCGCGTTTTCACTAAGAAAGGCTCGCTGGCGCCATTTGCGACCGTGCAAATTACTCAGGGTGACACCAATATTTTTGTTACATACCCATTCCCGTACATTGTTACGTTCGTGCTAGGGGAATGTCTCGGCACAGCAGTACCCCTCGAAGACGCACAAGTTATGGGCGCACCGGGTGACACGCACTGCGCCATCTCCCGTACGCTCAGTGCTGTTTCCACATCTGATTCGTCACCCGCTGATGTACTTGTTTTCTCAATTGCTGACAACCTTATGTCGGTCGAGCTTTCCCCGCTTCTATGCCTGTTGGAAGAATTTCGTTCTTCGTTCAATGTCGTGCAAACTTCACTTGGCCGCACGCCGCTGTCACGCATCGCATCGACTCTGGCGCCTAACCACAACTGCGGCAACGTCCATATCGCGTATCTCCAGCATAGCGTCGTGTATTTAACGAATCGAAGACAGGCTTCGCCACCATGTTATTCTACTCTCAAACAGCCCGTGGGCGTCTCCTCTCGTTCTCATTGCGAAGAAGGACGGCTCTGCGCGGTTCTGTGTGGACTACAGACGACTGAATAAGATAGATCAACCGTAAAGAAGTTTATCCCCTCCCTCGAATAGACGACACCATTGACAGCCTGCAAGGAGCAGAATTCTTTTCATCACTCGATTTGTGCTCAGGATACTGGCAAGTACCCATGGCTGATGATGCTCGAACGAAGACAGCGTTTGTCACGCCCGACGGCTTGTACGAATTCAACGTCATGCCGTTTGGGCTGTGTAATGCGCCGGCGACCTTTGAGTGCATGATAGATACCGTTCTGCGGAACTCGAAACGGCACACGTGCCTGTGCTATCTCGACGACATCGTCGTTTTCGCCCCAGACTTCTCCACGCATCTTCAATGCCTGCGGCATGTTTTGACGCGTTTCAGCGACGCCGGGCTACAACTGAACCTAAGGAAGGGCTGATTTGCAGCACGGAAGCTAACAATACTAGGCTACGTCGTGTCCAAGGACGGAATTCTTCCCGATTCAGCCAAGCTTCGGGCCGTGACAGAGTTCCCCAAGCCTACGTCTATCAAAGAACTGCGCAGTTTCGTAGAACTATTTTCCCATTTTCAGTGCTTCATACGAGACTTAGCGACTATCATATCGCCGCTGACGAAGCTCCTTGGTAGCAAAGGGCCCCTCAATTGATGGTCGTCGGATTGCGACGACGCTTTCGCAAAGCTCCGTCGTTTGTTGACGTCTCCTCCCATACTACGCCACTACGACCCTACGGCCCCTACAGAGGTACAGACAGACGCCAGCGGTGTTGGTCGCGGCGCTGTCTTTGCGCAGCGCAAACCTGGGTTCCCGGAATATGTCATGCCATATGCAAGTCGTACGCTTACCAAAGCCGAGACCAATTACACCGTCACGGTGAAAGAATGCCTGGCAATCATCTGGGCCCTTACGAAGTTCCGACCTTATTTGTATGGTCCCCAATTTGATGTCACCGATCATCATGCACTGTGCTGGTTGCCGTCATTGAAGGATCCCTCAAACCGTCACGTCAGTTGGGCACTTCGCCTGTAAAATTACGACATCCGCGTGCTGCAACTCAATGGACGCCAGCATGCTGACGCCGACGCCCTGTCGCGCCCTCCCTTGCCTGACGGCAATGCCCACAGCTCAGTGTCTCCCCTTGCCGTTTCTTCCATTGACATTCACATCATCGCTACCGAACAGCGCAAGGATCAATCGATTGCCTCACTGATAGACTTGCTGACCTGACTTATGCATCGGCGAAACCAACCACTCGCGTTTTGCGTCGTCAAGGCCACCATTTCGCCGTTCGCGACGACCTCCTCCATCAGTCCAATTAACACGGCGACGGCCGCCAGTGGCTAGTAGTAATATCCCGCAGTCTGCGTTCTGACATATGCGAGTCGTTCCACTCTGATCCGCAGTGTGCGCACTCTGGGGTATCGAAAGCTTACCACCGCATTCGCCAACGGTACTTTTCGCGAGGGATGTACCGCTACGTGCAGAGAAGTTCGTTCGCTCCTGCATCGATCGTCAGCGCCGCAAAACTTCAACGCCCCTGTCGCCGGCAGTTCTGCAATCTCTACCTTGCCATAACCGGCCGTTTGGGCAGGTTGGCATCGATTTCTATGGGCCACTTCCTCTGACGTCCGCTGGTAATCGCTGCGCCATCGTCGCTGTTGACCATCTCATGCGATTGTCAACGTGGAGCGCCTCAAGGCCTACCATGACCCGCTCATAGTGACAAGCTGTTACGTCGCCGGGCGGCTCGGATTTCGTACCCAGGGTAATTGTAGCTAAGCATTGGAGCTCTGTATTGGGTCGTCTTCTCTAGGACCTTCTAGTGAGCTACGGAGAGAAAGTAGCTCGTGCTGAGAGTCGGTCCCCGCCTTGACTGTCGCTGTCGTGCAGCGTGGCCGAGTGTCCACCAATAAACGTCTTTACAGCGTATAATACGTCCCGGGATGATACCGAAGGTTTTTCTTCATGTTTCCTGTTGCACGGACGAGAACCCACGCTACCTTTTGACACGCTTCCTGCCGTTGCCACACGACATCAGAATACGCCCGTAATGTAATCTCCAGAGGTTTAGAGGCAGGTGAGATTGCCCTACTGCGTTTTAGGGCTTCGCAGTAACAGGAACGACTCGTCCATGATGCCCGCCACCGCGATGTCCACTTCAATCCTGGCGACACGGTCCTTCTCTGGACGCCGTCATGGCGAGTTCGCCTGTGCGAGAAGTGGACTTCGCCGTATTTCGGTCCGTAACGTGTCATGCGCCAAGTCACCCGTGTGACATACGAGATCGAACCTCTTCACACCACCATGGCACGATCGTCTTCTGATATTGCTCGTCATTTGGCTGAAGCGATATCGTTCTGAGCAGCCAAGCACCGGGGCGGTGCGTTTGCCGCTGGGGGTGATGCCACGGGGCGCCAGAGAGGAGCACAATACAGAAGAACACGACGCTTGGTGATCTCTGGGGCAGACTTGTCTCCATCTTGTAATGCCATTCTCCGAGTGCTGTATATTCGTTGCAAATATATTCGGAAACTCCTTTTCTACATACATACATACATACATACATACATACATACATACATACATACATACATCTCTCTAAGTGGTTATGCAAGGAAGAATGAACACACATACATACGTATACATACATACATACATACATACATACATACACTGAGGTGTAGTTAATAGGATGAACTGCTATAAAAACAAGGCTGATACACTCAGTCTTGAATACATGAGGCTTAACGGCATCACCACTGTTATGTGCCAACTAGGCGTTTCTAGAACCCTGTTGGAACAGTTTTATGGATAGTTTCTGCTGCCGCCTACTCACAAGCAACTTTGATGCATCTTCATGGGTGGCAGCCTACGACGATAAATAAGAAAAGAGCCCCTGACAATGCGATGCCAAGGAAAAGCGCAGTGCATCACATTTTGGTACATGTCTGCAAGATGACACAGTTTCTTTTCATAGCCCAGCACATTCACAACACAGTAACAAGCTATGTTAGATGACGTGGGCTGAAAAATTGGCACAGCTCAGACAAATTCCAAACAATACATAAATTAAACAATTCGCTGCTACTAAGCTCCTCGGTGCAAACAATGCCGTTTTTGACGTGTCAACCTCTATTGCTTCTCCTCAAAACACGCCTCAGAAAGGTTTCAAAGTGTGCACATGTGCCGATTTCCAGCACAGCAGTCACTCATTCCGCTTGGAAAAATTTCAGTGCACTGCTGGACAAGGACTGTAGATTATGTATGCGACGTGACGCTTCAGTGCCCTGCATGTATGTCTTGCTGCTGGCCTCAGCTGCGATTTTCTGAGCACTGTGTGCAGAATCACAGTTTGTAATGTGGCACTACAAAATAATTATATTTCAGGTGCATAAACATGGGCAACAATAAAAGAACTTCAGAACATTTACCTCGCAAAGTTTACAGAATATTTAAATACATTTCCATAGATCTTTCACAGCTTAGCTGAATATAGTAGTAATAGTAATTAGCAGATCCTTACTTCCCTCTTCAAATTTCTTCGAAGCCGCCAGTTTCACGGTTAGAGCACACCAGCAGCCCTTTTTTGCTAAACCAAGGTACAGACGCATCAACAGACATCAGTAATTGCGTGGTATAGTTACCATACACAATTCAATAAATACTTTCAGCATTGATATGAGCAAAGCTGCATAGATGATAAACTATTTTCAGAGTATACAATTACATTACGAAGAAACCTGTGGCAGCAAATACTATATGAAAAATGTTAAAACTTACGCAGTACATAGAGAGCGGTCGACTGTTGAAGGAAACAAAGAGGCAATTGAATAACATTACACAGGTGCTAAAGCCTTGAGTTGGATTTACTAGGAATGGTGGGGCTCTCCTTCCAGCTAAATAATCAATGCAGAAGGACTTTCCAGCGCTAATACGTACATAAGATCATCCGTGCTATACTAATGTGTGTATCTTGAACGACTATATCGACCAAGTGCAAAATTACCCGCTTCGTTGGCTTTCATTTTTGCACTACCAAGCATGAGAACATGATTTTCGTTGTCGACCAGGGCTGCTGTTTCGAATGGCAGTGAAATGCAGAGGCACGCATGCACTTTGCTTTACGTGCATGTTAAAAACTTCAGGTAGCCGAAATTCATTTCTACGCTACCAGTACAGTGTGCTTTACATTAACGTCATGGTATGGTATATTAAATGCAGAATTTAATTAATTTTGAATCGTCAAGTGCAAGGAACTGCTGAATATTGCACTGCTCAAAAATTAAACTGCAGCTTTGCAGATTGTCACCATACAATACTAACTGTTCCAGCGATCACAATGTATTCTTTCTGTTTGCATGCACTTCTAACAGCAGCACACAGTCACTGGTAGTCGCTCTCTACTTGTTGGCCTGGTGTGTTCTGTTCGAGATACACTGTACATGACTGTAGAGGACCTGATCCAGTGATACTGCTGTAACACAGAAAAATAGGAATGATTGTTCGTTTTCATGCGCGGAAGCATTGCTAAAGTCAGTAATTTATGCTGGACTCTCAGTAATTTTGACTATTTTAGGGCTCATGCTGCATTAATTTAGGTTTTCGCAAAAATGCTTTTGCATTCAGTCATTTCAATAAAAACTTCATCATCGTTTTCACACCCGCGTGGCTACTTATGGCCACTTCTACAGTCTTTGGCTCAAATTGCCTACACTTTGTCAAGGTTTTCCATTCCTAGGGTATATTTTGTCTTTTCGACCAGGCAACCCTGTGCCCGCCCATTGCATGGAGCCACGATTCATCATAATCATCACCATCAGCGGAATCAAAACGGTTGCCTTGAATCTGCGTAGCACAACTTGATGTATCACGCCACATGAACTACGTTATCAATGGGTGCTTTAAATATGCCCGAGTGATACAAGTGACTAAACCAAAAATCATCATCTGCCGCGCCACAATAAATGATCTGGTTGACGTCATGGCTTTAAACCTAAATGCCGATTATTGACAAGAGATACGTTCAAGAAAGAATGGAGGTCATTCTTCAAAGGTATACTGCGCTAAAAGGAACAAGGACACAGAAAAGGGGGGACAACACATGCGCAGACTCACAACTGAAATTTTATTGAGTGAAGGGTGACATATATACACTGAAGATTAAAAAAGAAGGATGAGCTCATTCGGCAAAAACTGGTCACGTGAACGCGTCAATCATCATGTCAAAACCTAGAATCTAGATACTGCACTTCGCAGTCAGCAAGCTGCACCGACGGATCGCTTACACACGCCCTTGTTTTTCTAATCGCATAAGCTTCGTAGAGCTCCCGTGTATTGCGGTCCTTGTGACGGTACAGGAGTTTGGTCCTATCCAGAAGGGGGTGACACGCCCTCTTCGTCTCCTGTTCACATTCCCTGCAGTGCTTAGCTACGTGGGAGTAAACATCAGAAGAATAATTCTTTGAATGTTCTCTTAACCGGATATTAATGCACCGGCCCGTTTGCCCGATATAGACATGACCACAGGTGAAAGGGAATTTATATACTACTGCACAAGCACAGGGAACGTACTTATTCCTGTGGTCAACGTGACAAACAAATGGACTATTGCTAGGTGTTTTGTCAATTTTACTCATTACACGCGCACATAAACGGGCCATTTTTTGGGGGGCGGAAAACACAACTTGTACACCATAACGTTCCGCAACGTTCTTGAGATTGTGTGAAACTATGCTGGTAAGGTATCACAGCATATCTTTTGCGCTCGCGGTCGTTAACACGCTCCGAGGCAGTATCGCTGCTCTTATCGCTGACCTTCCTAACCAACTAGCCCAACTTGCTGCTCTGTTGAAAGAATGGAGGCTTAAAGTGATTATAAATATTTCAAGGGGGAATGCTGCTGGAGCCAACGTTTTGAAACGTTCACTTGTCTTCGTCAAGGCACCTTGTCAAGCACTTACGTGAAGGCACCGTCACCGATCTAAGACGCCGACGGCGTCTTAAATCAGCCAATCGACATTGCGAATGAATTAAATTTATTTTTTTGCAGTCAAGATTCTGCTCCAACTATAACCCTGAATCAATCTCGAGTCTGCTCTTCACAATCATTTTACCTTTTTACAACAAATCGGAACGAAATAATCGGCATTATTACGAAACTCAGAGCCATTACTGCCGGATTTCACGGAATTCACTCGTCCAACATTATGTTAATTTCTCACCATATTGTCGACCCTCTATCCCGCTTTATCAATCTAATTTTCAAGACTGCGCCATTTCAATTACAATTAAAAATCCAAAATCATTCCAGTGTTCAAAAAAGGTGACAGAACATGCATCTCAAATTATCGCCCAGTAGCTATTTGATCAGCTTTCAGTAAAATAATAGAGAAGTGTATTGAGAAACGCATCACCAACTACTTATCTAAATTTTGTATTTTAACTTCTCATCAGTTCGGCTTTCGACCAGCCTTTTCAACCAATCTTGCTTTGCCAACTTTCACTGATCAGATCAAAAGAGCTATAGATTCTGGTGAATTTGCTGGAGCATTGTTCATTGACTTAACCAAAGCTTTCACTCCATTAATCACAGTATTCTGGACACCAAACATAAGTCTATTGGTATTGTTGGACCTGCGTTACACTAATTAATAGTTACCTATGTGATCGACAACAGGTTGTTCATGTTCGCTGTACATTATCAAACTTTTCGACTGCTAATCAACGCGTTCTTCAAGTATCTATTCTTGGCCCTCTTTCACCTTTGATTTACATGAAGGACCTTCCTCAAACAGTTACTAACTCTGAACCTTTTCTTTACGCTGATCACACTACCATACTAGCCCCTGACAAATCCATTCACCCTTTGACGCTAAGATTACAGAAAGACCTAAATACCATTTTAACCTGATGCCATTGTAACTGCCTCAGTATTAACGCTACAAAAACTAAGTACATGATACGAGGGGCGTTCAATAAAGATTTCCCCTGACCTACTTCCTGTGGACGGAGAGCAACGAAACTTTGCAGATTTATTAGTCCTTCTCTACATAGGTGACACCCCGGGACACACACTTCTCCCATCTTTTTATGCAACTGTAAACACCTCGCTTGTAGAAGTCGACAGGTTGCTGCAAAATCTATGTTGTAACTTCAGAAATCAGAGTCTCATGATCTGTAAAATGCTTGCTCTTCAAATATGACTTCAATGTTGGAACGAGGTGGAAGTCCGCTGGTGCGAGGTCGGGTGAATAAAGGGAATGCGGTAGAATTTCAAAGCCGCAGGAGCGTGCTTCCGTCTGGGCAACATGTGAGTTGTGAACTGGGGTATTGTCTCGCAGAAGGCGGACGCCTTTGGTGAGCATGCCACGTCTTTTGTTTTTGATGGTCTCTCGCAGTTTCCGCAGCAGTGAAGCATAGTATGCCCCAGTAATCGTGGCACCCTTTGCTAGGAAATCCATCAAGACCACTACGTGCTGGTATATATATATATATATATATATATATATATATATATATATATATATATATATATATATATATATATATTGTTAAGCTGTTTATTGGACGGCACTCGGCGACAATGCACTATGGCGACAGTCAAGGCAAAAGCACGGGCTCCGAGAGCGCGAGCGGCGTTTTGAAGAGGACGACCCACTAGGAGCCGCTGGAGAGCGCAACCGTTAAAAAGCACCAATTGCTTCGCCACAATTACCCCGGGTACGAAAAGGGAGCCGTCCGGCGACCTAACAGCTCGTTACTATGAGTGGGTCATAGTAGGCCTTAAGGCGCTCCACGTTGACTATGTCGCGCCCTCGACGGCGCATGTCCGAAGCTGGTTCGATGGGTTCGATCAGGTAGTTGACCGGGGATGTGCGCTCGACGACCCGGTAGGGGCCTTCGTATTTCGGCAGTAGTTTTGAGGAGAGGCCGGTTGCAGTGGTAGGGACCGAGAGCCACACGAGCGCTCCGGGGAGGAACGTGGACTCAGAAGTGGTGGTGCCACCGCGAAGGCTCTTCTGCCGCTCTTGTTCGTGCGTTGTAAAGGCCTTTGCAAGCTCGCGACACTCTTCAGCAAGCCTGGCTGTGTCAGAAATAGGCGCACAATCAGATGGATCCGGCTTGTAGGGTAGTATCGTGTCAATGGTGTGTAACGGGTGCCTTCCGTACAACAGGAAGAAGGGTGAAAACCCAGTAGTGCTCTGAGGGGCGGTATTATAGGCGTAGGTGACAAAGGGCAGAATGGCATCCCAATTGGTGTGATCGGCGGCGACGTACATTGAGAGCATGTCGCCGAGCGTGCGGTTGAAGCGTTCGGTTAGGCCATTCGTCTGCGGGTGGTAAGCAGTAGTTTTGCGATGAACAGCATGGCACTCTTTGAGAATGGCTTCGACGACTTCCGACAAGAAGACACGGCCTCGATCGCTGAGAAGCTCCTGGGGTGGACCGTGACGCAGCATGAATCGGTGTAGCAGGAAGGAGGCAACATCATGCGCTGTAGCCGCTGGGAGGGCAGCGGTTTCGGCGTATCGCGTTAGATGGTCAACGGCGACGATGGCCCAACGGTTACCAGCCGACGTCAGAGGAAGTGGTCCATACAAATCGATGCCCACGCGCCCAAACGGACGGTTAGGGCAAGGTAATGGTTGTAGACCGACTGGTGACACGTGCGTTGAAGGTTTTCGGCGTTGGCAATCGAGGCAGGAGCGGACGAACTTCTGCACGTAGCGGTACATCCCTCGCCAGAAGTATCGTTGTCGAATGCGGTGGTAAGTTTTGGATACTCCAGAGTGCGCGCATTGCGGATCAGAGTGGAAGGACTCGCATATTTCAGCACGCAGGCTTCGGGGTATCACAAGTAGCCACTGGCGGCCGTCGGCATTGTAATTGCGTCGGTGCAGTAGGTCGTCACGAATGGCGAAATGGTGCGCTTGACGACGCAACGCGCGAGTGGTTGGTGTTGTTGACGGATCAGTGAGCAAGTCTATTAGCGAAGCGATCCATTTATCCTTGCGCTGCTCGGTAGCGATGGTGTGAACATCGATAGAAGAAACAGCAGTGTGAGACACTGAGCAGGAGGAATTGTCGTCAGGCAAGGGGGAGCGCGAGAGGGCGTCGGCGTCAGCATGCTGACGTCCGTTGCGGTACAGCACGCGGATGTCGTAGTCTTGCAGGCGAAGTGCCCAACGGGCGAGACGGCCCGAGGGATCCTTCAATGACGACAGCCAGCACAGTGCGTGGTGATCGGTGACGACATCAAATGGGCGACCATACAAATAAGGTCGGAATTTTGTAAGGGCCCAGATGATCGCCAGGCACTCTTTTTCCGTGACAGTGTAATTGGTCTCGGCTCTAGTAAGCGTACGACTTGCGTAGGCGACGACATATTCGGGGAACCCTGGTTTGCGTTGCGCAAGAACAGCACCGAGGCCTACACCGCTGGCGTCCGTGTGTACCTCCGTTGGGGCCGTAGGGTCGTAGTGGCGTAGTATGGGAGGAGACGTCAACAAACGACGGAGCTTTGCGAACGCGTCGTCGCATTCGGACGACCACGAATGTAGGGGTCCGTTACTTCCAAGGAGCTTCGTCAGCGGCGATATGATGGTGGCAAAGTTGCGTATGAAACGTCGAAAATAGGAGCACAGTCCTACGAAACTGCGCAGTTCTTTGACGGACGTTGGTTTGGGAAATTCGGCCACGGCCCGAAGCTTGGCCGGATCGGGAAGGATGCCGTCCTTGGACACGACGTAGCCTAGGATTATCAGCTGCCGTGCTGCAAATCGGCACTTCTTCAGGTTCAGTTGGAGGCCGGCGTTGGTCAAACGCGTCAAAACATGCCACAGACGTTGAGGATGCGTGGAGAAGTCCGGAGCGAAAACGACGACGTCGTCCAGGTAACACAGGCACGTGTGCCATTTCAAGTTACGCAGAACGGTGTCCATCATGCGCTCGAAAGTCGCGGGCGCATTGCACAGACCAAACGGCATGACGTTGAACTCGTACAAGCCGTCGGGTGTGACAAAGGCTGTCTTCGGTCGAGCGTCATCAGCCATGGGTACTTGCCAGTACCCCGAGCGCAAATAGAGAGATGAAAAGTATTCTGCTCCTTGGAGGCTGTCAATCGCGTCGTCGATTCGCGGCAGTGGATAAACATCCTTCCGAGTGATCTTGTTGAGCCTTCGGTAGTCCACACAGAAGCGCACAGAACCGTCCTTCTTGGCAACGAGAACAACAGGAGACGCCCACGGGCTGTCCGAGGGTCGAATAACGTCGCGTCGAAGCATATCGTCCACTTGCTCATTAATTACCCGACGTTCTGTGGGAGACACGCGATATGGACGTTGCCGCAGTGGTGGTTGGGCGCCAGTGTCGATGTGATGCGTAACAGCGGACGTGCGGCCGAGAGAAGTTTGCCCGACATCGAAAGAAGAACGAAATTCTTCCAACAGGCACAGAAGCTGGGAACGCTGGACCGACGTAAGGTTGTCAGCAATGGAGGGACCAAATACATCCGCGGGTGAGGAATCAGACGTGGAAACGGCACTGATGGTACGGGAACTGGTGCAGTGCGAGTCATCGGGTGCGTCCAGAACTTGTGCATCTTCGAGGGGCTCCACTCTGCCGAGACATTCCCCTCGCACCAACGTAACAATGTGCGGGGATGGGTTGGTAACAAAAATAGCGGTGCTACCCTGAGTGACTTGCACGGTCGCGAAAGGTACCAGCAACCCTTTCATAGTGCAAACGCGGTCAGATGGTGAAAGGAGTGCAATTGTGTCGCAGAGACCGGCGCAGTAAACTGGCACAGCCGTCGACGAGTTCGGAGGAACTTTGGTATCGTCTTTGACGAGGGTCTTGGTGAATGCCGATGGACTGTCTGCCGGCGTCAGATGTGAGAACGGTGAGAGTTCGAGGGCGGCTGGTGCGCAGTGAATTATGGCGTCGTGGCGGGAGAGAAAATCCCATCCTAGGATGACGTCGTGGGAGCATGCAGCAATTATGATGAACTCGACGTCGTACAGAACGTCCTGAATGACGACGCGAGAAGTGCATACTGCTGTAGGCCTAATACACTGGGAGCTGGCGGTACGGAGGGACATCCCAGAAAGTGGCGTCGTCACTTTTCGAAGTAAGCGGCTAAGTTTTGCGTCCATAACGGATACGGCGGCTCCAGTGTCGACAAGGGCAGATGCGCGAACACCGTCCACAAACACGTCTATGACATTCGATGGACTTCGCTGAGGGCTTTTACAGTTCGATAGCGTCGCAGCCCTTGCCTCGTGGACTGCGACGACTAGTTTTCCTGCTCTCGTGCGACAGAACGTGGCCGCATTGGTGACAGTGAGCGACGGCGTGGAGACGGAGAGCGGCGAGTGGATGGAGCTGGGCGTGACGTTGGCGACATAGGCGGGTCGTAGAATGCACGGCTGGACTGGCTGGTGGTGGTTGACGCGACTCGAGGTGGCTGCACGCGATGGCAGTAACGGGCCACGTGACCGGCATAACCGCAGGCAAAGCAGACGGGCCGATTGTCGGGTGTGCGCCATCGGTTCGCCGGGGCAGGTCCCGCCCACGTCGCAGGATGCGATTGACGGGGCGGCTGCTGAAATGACTGCAAGGTGGGTTGCAGTCGGGGCCTAGGGATGACGGCAGCATACGTAGCCGGCACGCCCGCTTCGAAGGACGGAGGTCTAGCGGCGGCTTCGGCGTAACTCAACGGTGCAGCCGCAGGGATTGCCGGGTGCGTCGTGGCGACAACCTGAGCGTAACTCTGTGGCGCAGGAGCCGGAGGTTGCTGGTGGTACTCAGGCATCACCTCCGCGATTTCCTGCTCAATCGCTCGGCGGATGGGAGGAAGAAGGGTCGTCGACGACTGTTGAACGTGCGGCGGGTGGGCGAAGGCCAGGAGAGAGAACTGGCGTGCGATTTCCTCGCGCACGAATGCCTTCATTTCTGCCAGCAGCGTGGCCTGGTCAGGTATGGCCGCCAAGCCAGCAAGCTCCTCGTCGCGTGATGGAGAGCGACGGGTCATCGAACGTTGCCGGCGGAGCTCCTCGTAGCTCTGGCACAGTGTGATGACCTCGGCCACGGTGGAAGGGTTTTTAGCGAGCAACATGGTGAATGCATCGTCGTCAATGCCCTTTATAATGTTCCGGATCTTGTCAGACTCGGACATGGTGCCGTTGGCTTTCTTACACAAGTCCAGGACGTCTTCGATATAACTGGTGAAAGATTCACCGGCCTGCTGAGCTCGTTCGCGTAAGCGCTGTTCTGCTTGCAGCTTACGAACTGCAGGGCGGCCAAAAACGTTGATGACGGCGGTTTTGAAATCAGACCAAGTAGCAAAATCGGACGCGTGGTTGTTGTACCACAAACTTGCTACTCCTGCGAGGTAGAAGACTAAGTTGCTCAACTTGCCTGCTTCGTCCCATTTGTTGGGTACGCTCACGCGCTCGTAAATTGCGAGCCAGTCCTCCACGTCGGTACCATCGGCGCCAGTGAAGATAGGTGGATCGCGGATGCGTGGGCATTGAATGGGAGCACAGCACTCTCCACCTATTTGTTAAGCTGTTTATTGGACGGCACTCGGCGACAATGCACTATGGCGACAGTCAAGGCAAAAGCACGGGCTCCGAGAGCGCGAGCGGCGTTTTGAAGAGGACGACCCACTAGGAGCCGCTGGAGAGCGCAACCGTTAAAAAGCACCAATTGCATCGCCACAATATATATATATATATATATATATATATATATATATATATATATATATATATATATATGGCATTCATTACAATCCCACATCAAACATTGTTCTACGATTGGTTTACTTAAAAACACAATTGTATCCGTATTTGCTTAACTACAATATGTATATTTTTTCCTCCGTTAATACTGTTTGCTGTACAGTGTTTGTGTATCTATATCTGATTTATTCTTGTTCTATCAAATCTCACATTTTCTTTATTGCATTGCTGTTACTGCTAATAGGAAATTTTTATTCTACAATCTTGGACAGGAGGTCCCCCTGCAGCCTAGTGCTTTCCGACCTCCTTCTGTATATTTATCCTGTACGATGTTCTGTTTCTGTACTCACATCTGAAATAAACTTGAAACGTGAAACTTGAAACCTTGAGGAAAACAAGTCGACTTGTCCAAATGGTCGCTCCAGAGCCATTCCCTGTCCAGCGATTTCGAACCACTCACAACAGCCTATGCCACGACATACCATTAGAAGCTGCTTGGCCATATGTTTCTTTCTTACCTGGCTGGCGCGGGCTCTTTCATAGATTCGACGGTAGTGACCATAACCTGACAATTGTTTGCTACGTTCTTGCGATAGTCCCATTTGAAAGGTTTTGCGACAATCATGTCTGCTCACAAAATGCACCAGACAGAATTTGATAAACGTGTTCACATGCAATCATTACTTCATACTCCCAGTAGATGCGTGGAGCTCCCTAGAAGAGCGCTCTAGAAGACGCAGCACAGTCAAACCTTACGCATTGACTATACTGCGTTACTGGAGTTTCGCGAGTGTGTCCAGCGTCTAATGATTCCTGCAACAGATACAGATGTCTGTAATTTACATTTGCCTCACAGAAAAATGGCACTTCACAATTACAATCGTTTCCAATAAAAGTAGAGATTGACGAGGAGCCGCTGTACTTCGTTTACATGGAAATGTAACAGCACATTAAAAAAATTGCTTATGCGTTTCATTTCGTGGCGCTACCATAACATGCATATTAAATGTCTTAAGACATTTCTCCTACGCAAGCCTATTTGTGCTATCTTGCCATGGTACGAACTATTATAACGATAAATGTAATATGCCGGCAAGCACCAGGAATTTACTGACGTAATTTCGGTAACAGAAATGATGTCAAGCGAAGCTACAACTGCTTTTATGAAGAGACGTTTCATTTTCGTTTTATGATGGATTTCTATGAAAGAAGAATCTAGCCATTTTTATGACGTTTTGTAATAAACAAAAATCTCATTATTTCGCGGGGCTGTATGACATGTCACGAACTTAAGGTTATGTGACAAAGCTTATACGAATAGGGCAGGAAATGATGTCACCGCCAAATAAGCCTGTATTGTGTTGGGGGACGCAGCAGCTCTGAAATATTACCGGCTGCGAGAGGCGCGGTGAATGACCCGTACGTGAGCAGAATGGGGTCCGCTTCCACGAAGCCGTTCAACCATGCGTAAGTGCGCTGTAAAAGTGTGTGGTCGTAACTGATGTTTCCTGCGAGCATTCTTTCTAAAGAAAGGGTTGATTAGGAAGAATTTCCCACAAAAACATTAATGGAACGGAAAGGGGTAGGGGTTGTAGTTTTCTTTCATATCAGTTCAGTCACACAGCTTTCCATTCAAATTAAGATTGTCAGTTTTCCTATCATTGAAAGAATGGTGATTGTTCGAGCAGTTGTGCCTGCTGCAATTTCAGTTCTTCATTCGTAAAAGATAATTTTCAATTGAAATATTACCTTTACTGCAGTTTTTTTTTTAACAGCGAATCTCTTTAAGCGAGCCTTGATTTGTGCGGCCTATCAGAAAACTATCATCATCATGAATGGGTATGTGCCACATATATTGGGCAAATCTCACTAATCACCACCGGTTCACTAAAAGAGAGATAGGGAAATTTATAGAAAGAAAGAGAGAGCGACAAATCGAAAGAAACTATGGGAATAAAGTAGGGGTGTGCGAATAGTAAAATTTCATCTCGAATCGAATTCGATTCGAATATTGCCTAATAATGGTCATAAACATCGATCGAATATTGAATAGTATGTTTACAAGAAACGCGTACCGCCAGTTACAGCAAAACAAAGGAAGAATCAGGGACGCTACGGCTTAGTGGCAGCATTATTAGGTGCTTGTTCGGAAGGGTTTTTTTTTTTTAATCTTTTATGGGCGCGCAGTCATGTTGATAAAAGAGTCGTAACTCCAATCAGCAGGGGCACTTCTAACCTCCTAACGGCGAAAAGAAGGGGGTACTGCAGCTAGTTTTTTTTCCTATGGTCGCGGAATACGGCTTCAATTTTGCGTCATCTATGGTCGCGCAATAGTACTTGATCTCCGTGAGTACTCAGGGCCAAAAAATGTTTGGGCGCCCGTTCACACCAGCGTTCTAAGTACGCGCGCGCCAGAACGATGGGAGTTTTTGAGCGAGCGGTGTGTGTGCGGCAGTGGCGACTGCACAGCGTGAACAAATTTTCATATGTGAATCCAGTCACCCAGGGTTTCGCGGGCTGAAGTCGGGACGTTTTATGGCACCTGCGGCATACGCGACAGATCTAGGCAAGAAAAGTCCCTGCCTTCGTTTCAGAAGCGAGGTTGTGAAGGGCTTGACAGTTTTCTCATAACTTTTTTGTTTTTGTTTTTACATTTGCAAATTAGATAATCGCCTTTAAAATAAACATGCGCTCACTTTTGTACCGGGATATCGGTGAAAGTTTTAACGAAAGGCCTACTGTAGCGACGTTAGCATTAGTTTTACCCACCCGACCCTAACCAAGTTGTACCATTGGCCTTTGTCGCGCTTTAGATATTCGTCCTGTCGAAATATTTGAAACTCCGAATACTAGCTATTCGAAAGCCGAATCAAATTATGCCCTTAGGTATTACTCGAGTCGAATTCGACACTCGAATATTCGCACACCCCTAGAATAAAGACATAAAAAAAAAGGTAGAAAGACAGAGTGGCGGCTTCCCGTGGCAAGAAGTGCATCTGATCCAAACGCCGCACTTTATTTATGTTGGCTGTGTGCCAACAGCATGCTTCCCGCTGCTAGATGTCATGCAGGAGGCGCCGGCGGCTCCGAAATGAGTGAGAACAGGCCTGCGTATGAAAAAAAAAGGCGCCTCAGAAAATGGCAACTTCGCGCTCCGCGAGTATGGTGTCCTTGCCGCGTACGACTGCGGGATTTGAATGAGATGTACTACATCGCAGTGTATGCTAACTGCAGATTGTGTTTTATAGCCAAGGTCGAGGGGTGGTTTATGACCCTTTCAGGTTGTCATGTTGGACTTTGCGCACACTTCGTTCAGCACTATGCTCGCATGCAACAAAACTCCTGAGTCTCGATTAATATTTCGAAGAATCGCGATTCTATTGGGAATGTAGCTGGTTAAAAGCCTTTACAGTAACCGGCTGTGCCTTTTCGGTTTATTTTACAGCCTCTCACGGTTCGGCTCTTTCTTGCCGAACCGTAACTCTTACTTTATTACGCTTTTCTTCTTTGATGAAATTTGGTTCGCATTCAGGGTATGCTCAGCAACAGCTGTTTCGCTCAGTTTGACATATATATCTGAACAGAAGATTCTAAATGCTCAAAATTATCAACATATCTTTTTTGGGTGACTAATAATCACGCATTTATATGTAGGCTGGAGAAAATGTTTCCGCTTTTTAAGTTTATTTTCCCTCAAAACTCTCAAAATCGCACTTGAAGTTGATTTAGGAACGTTGTAACTTCCTAGGTGGAAGTATTTATGAAAACACTAAATGAAACACGGATGTGCTTTCTATAACACCTATAGGAAGGATATCGCCCTTGTAATGCTATTCTGTGGTATTCTATGTTCTTACTTGTGGTTTAACTCCTGAAAGTCATAAATTTCGCAGTTTTACTGTATGCCCCAAAGTGAGTTTCCGCTCAGTCACCTATTATCGTTTAATACTAGATGGACATACGCTGTTATTTGGTCCCTATATAGTACCCACCTGTTCAGATAATCCATCCAGGCAGACCAAGAAGACATAAAAAGCTCAGACGATCTTCACTGCAAAACATTCAAATGCCGCTTTTTCGAACAGTGAAAATCCCACCAGACCAGTGGACATTTTAGGAACTCAACAAAACATAGGACTGAGAGTTTATGTGATAACGATAGCAGACGATGGCACATACAAAGGCGCCGCATCACTTCTTGTGGGCTACGCAGTCGCTAATGAATTTATTGGCTGAAGTTAGGTTCTGTCAGCAAGCCGCTTGAAAACAGGCAGGGAGCAGATTCCAGGTGACGTTTTGCGATACTGTACGTAGGCTGTAACAAGTACGCCTGTTATTTTATAGCGCAAGCTGTCACGACCTCTCCAAGAATCCACTTTGTGGCGCTGTTGTCCTCCCCCGTGGGCGTCCGTTGCAGCTATCGAGCACATTCAGAAAAAACAGTCCGAGTTGACAATGGATTCGAACCTGGACATCCTCAGTGGTTGTCAACTATTCTAACCCTGGGCCCAGACAGTGCACGGAGCAGCTTCGGGAAAATGCCCTATTGAGGAGTCTTACATAGGGGTGAGGATTGGCGGCTGTAGAGTAATGGAGGAGTTGCGTGGCAGACGCGTGGTACTGCACCAGGTGTTACGCCATGGGAATTACGTAATGAGTCGATTGTTTACAGCAAGCCACCCATTAGAAGCGCGAAGCAATGATCATCATCATCTTCAGCCGCAGCATCAAATACGCCTGCAATTACACAGGTGCACATATTGTCGTACAGTAGACCAGTGAAACTCTATGTGTCGTGCAAGATGATTTATGCAATGGCTGCAAGCTTTAACCCTGAGTCAGGGTTGCCAGGTCTCGCTATTTTTAACAAGAAAGCGTTTTATGCTGGCGTTTACCAAGGCTCTTGGGGCTTACAATTTCTTGGCTAGAATTTCTGTTTTCGACCTGGCAGCGCTGTGCCCGCCCATTGCAAAGGAGCCACGATTCATCATAATTTCCACGATCAGAGGAATCAAAAGCATTGCATTGCCTTGAATCTGCTAAGCACAACTCGATGTACCTATCACGCTATATGAACTACGTTATCGGTGGGTGCTTTATATATGCCCGAGTAATACAAACGACTGAACCATAAATCATCAGCTCCCAGCCACAGTGCATGACTCGGTTGACGTCGTCGCTTTAAAGCTACATTCCGATTATTGACAAGAGGTACGTTCAAGCAAGGATGGAGGCTTGACTTCGTCAACGCACCTTGTCCAGCACTTTCCTCAAGGCGCCGTTACTTTGACGAAAAGAAGTCGACTTGTCCAAACCTTCGCGCTCCACAGACAATCCCTGTTGAACGATTTTAACCACTAACAACAGCCTACGCCACAAGATATCACTACAGGACGCTTGGCCATATATTTCTTTCTGACCTGGCTGGCGCGGGCTCTTTCATAGCTTCGTCGGTAGTGACCAGAATAACCTGACACCTGTTTGCTACGTTCTTGCGATGGTCTCATTTGAACTGCTGTTTATTTTTAAACAGCATAGTGTCCGTAGTGTCATAGTAATCATCCTTTGCGACATACTTGTCTGGTCACAAAATACATCTGACAGAATTTGATAAACGTATTCACATGAAATCATTACTTCATTCTCCCCGTACATGCGTGGACATCCCTAGAAGAGCGCTCTAGAAGACACACCACAGTTAAGCCTTGAGTGCGCTGCATTACTAGTTTCGCGAGGGCGTCCGACGTCGAAAGATTCCCGCAAAACATACAGATGTCTGTAATTTACATTCTCCTCAAAGAAGAATGATACATCACATTTACAATTGTTTCCAATAAAAAGTAGAGATTGACGAAAGGTCGCTGTAGTTCGTTTTCGTGAAACCGCACTAGCTCACTGCAAAATTGCTTGTGCGTTTTACTTGGTCGCGTTACACAATTACATGCATTTAAAAATGTATTTAGATATTTCTCCTTAACAAGCCCATTTGTGATATCTTGCCATGTACGTACGGTAAATGTTGTATGCCGGCAAGCAACAAGAACTTACTGACGTCATTTCGGTAACATAAATGACTTCAAGTGAAGCTACACCTACTTTTATGAAAACACGTTTCATTTTCGTTTTGTGATCGATTTCTATGAGAGAAGAATCTAGCCTTTTTTTAATTACCTTTTCTAATAAACAAAAATATCATTATTGCGAGGGGCTGCATGACATGTCACAAACTCAAATGAAGGTTATGTTACACAGTCTATACGAATAGGGCAGGAAATGATATCACCGACAAATGCGGCCTGTATTGTTGCGTTGGGTGACACAACAGCTGGAAAATTTTACCGGCTGCGAGAGGCGCGTTGATTGGCCCGTACGCGAGCAGATTGGGGGCCGCTTCCACGGAGCCCTTCGCCCACGCGTAAGTGCGCTGTAAAAATGCGTCGTCGTAACTGAAGTTTCGTGCGAGCGTTGTCTCTGATTGAAACGGTTACATTTAGAGCAATTTCCCACAAAAACATTGATGGAACCGGAAAGAGGTAGCTGTTGTAGTTTTGTTTCATAGCATTGCAATCACACAGCTTTTCATTCAAAATAAGTTTATCAGTTTTCCTATAATTGCAAGAATGGTGATTTTTCGTACAGTTGTACCTGCTACAATTTCAGTTCTTCGTTCGTAAAAGATGTTTTTCAGTTCAAAATGTTCTCTGTTACCCTTACTCCAGTTTTCTTTAATTTTAACAGTGAAGGTGTTTAAGCTAGGCTTAATTTGTGCGGCCTATCAGAAAACTATCATCATCATGAGCGGGTATGTGACTCAGATATTGGGCAAATCCCACTACTCACCGCTGGTTCACTAAGAGAGAGAGAGCGAAAGCTATAGAATGAAAGAATACAGATATAAAAAAGTAGAAAGAGAAAGATATAGAAACAGATAGAAAGAAGCAGAGAGAAAAAGAGATAGAAAAAAAAAGAATGTTGAAGAGATAAACAAAGAGAAAGACAAAGAGAGAAAAAGTAGAGGTAAAAAATGAGAAGAAAGGGAACTAAATATATAAAGAGCGAGAAACAGAAAGAAATAAGAAGGAACAAGTAGAAAAAGACAGTTACAAAATAGAGATACAAGAAACAAAGAGAACGAGAAAGAAAGGGAAGAAAGGAGCAAAGAAAAAAAAATCACAGCATATCCACGGAGTGAATGATGATGAGTGGGCGAAGCTGCGGAGGTTCATCGGTAAACTGTGAATCTTCCGTGAATTCTGCCCAGTGCATCATCACCGACGTGAGATCGGGCGCGTTTATACTAAAGGTGCGATGAGTTATGACGACTTGCAGCTCACTTTAATTTTACATGTACGCTGTGAATTGTTTAGAAAACCATTGCTTTAGAACATCTGGCGTCTTTCGTTAAGCAGCTCGCGTCTTTTCGTTTTGCTTTAGAAACATCTGGCGTTCTTTCGTTTTGCTTTTACAAAACATCTGGCGTCTTTCGTTGGTTTATTTCATCAATCAACGGCGTTTTGAACAAAATTTTTATTGTTTAATCACGCACAGGAGAAATCTCACCAGGCACTACCTTGGAGGTAAACAATGGCTGCTAATGGGAATGAGAGACAGAAGAAGTCGGCTTTTAGCTAACACTTACACTTCTACTTCTACTAACGTTTCCTACTGGAACATGCCAATGGCTGCTAATGGGGAATGAGAGACAGAAGAATTCGGCTTTTAGTTAATGCGCACGCTGCGAATTTTTTATTGTTCAACAACGCACATGAAAAATCTCCCACCGGCACCACCTTGGAGGTCAAAGCGTAAGACTGGTTACGCACTACGACTACTACTACGACTACGAGGGACGAACGGGTGCCGCCTTAAGGAGCTTCGCCCCTAAAAAATAATGAGAAACAAAGAAGGGTTAATTTAGGTAAAGCCTAACAACAGCCTTGAAGCAACCAAATTAGACTTCAGAATCATCCACTTTCGCTGTTTCAAGCCTTGCGCGACTTAGTGCAAGCTTCTTCAATTTTTTTTTTGCCGAAATGAGACAGTTTACAAGTTAAAAACTTGCACGCACATCGGCTGAGATAAATGATATGAAGAAATGACAAATATCACGGCATAGATGATGCCCAAATGAAGGTCTATTATACCTTACTTAAAGCGCATTTGAAGTCACTGAAGCTCGAGAAAGGAGACGGGATTGTGTCTGACTATTCACCGAGGAAAATCAATAAAAACTACGAGCAAGCGGAATTGCTCAGTATTAAGGTACAGGGCTCCGTTGAAGAAAATCTTCTCGGGTTGGTTAAGTTCGCTTCTACGGTTATAACGACCGACAACCTCTGTAAGCATACCCATAAGTAGGTAGCATAAAAAAAATACCGGGGAAGAGCTTCATTCTCATGAATGTAAACTGTTTTTACATTTTATCGGGCGCTTAGTATACAAAAAAGCGATGTGAAGAGCAACATCGCTACGCGTTTACTGTACACTGACTTCAATGAAAGCACGATGAAGCGTCTTATTCTTGAATAGTAACTAGGAAGCTTAGCATCGGTAGAGTGCTGTAGGCATTAACTAGTGTGTGTATAAGAGCCGTTTTGCCTATCGCGCTTTTACTAAACCAAAGTTCAGTTGAAGCTTTGCGCCCCCAGACAGCTGGTTCATGTACAAATCTGAATACTACAAAAATGCCACAGTTGATTTTTATAGTGCAATGTTGAAGGCTTAGCACTGGTTTGCTTAGTCACGAGTTGGCCTAATTTTTTTTCCACGACACTTGTGTCTCGCCAGGTGTGCTGTGGTTTTAAATTTAGGAAATAGGCTGCAATACGCTGTAATTTCACCTCACGGATAAGAAAGAACGGTTCTCCGTTTTATGTCACATTTCACATTTCTTTTCTTCTCATTTTTCTATAAATGCCTGTATGAAACAATAAAGCTCCAGTTAGGAGTAAGCCCTCGTCTTCATCGTTTCGGTGCGCCTTGTCGTGCTTCGTGCTGCACCACCTTCATTTCCAGCCTATTTACGTCTATTGCAGGACGAAGACCTCTCCCAGTGATGTCCAGTTTACGTTATCCTGTGCGAGCTGATTTAATTTAAACTCCAAAGCGGTAAAGAGCTCGTTTCGCAGAAATCTTGGCGTCGGTGTCGGCATCGGCGTCGTTGGTTGTAAGCGAACAATCAGCGTTGTTCGTGAGCGAAAATTTGAGACAGATGCGAATAAAAAAATAAAAAATGTTCGCTTCGAGCGGGAAACGAATCCAGGACTTCAGCGAAACAAGCAGGTTTTCTACCACAGAGCCACGCCGGTACTCGAAATTTCTTCGGAAAAAAAGCACTATATCAATGTCATGTAGTGCGAGGAGCAGCCATTAACATTTGTAACATTACTTGGCAGAAGCGTAGAATCGCACCAGGCGTCAAAACACGTGAATTGCGCAAGGAGTGCTTGGTCTAAAGGCCCACCAATTACAAAGCACACGAGCATAGTTAATTATGATTAGTAACAACATCATCAACAACGTGTGCAGCTACCTAGGTGCGCGTGTTGCCTTATGCACGCGTAGTGGGTACCTCCTCAACTAGCAAAATGAAGAATTATGTCAGAATGAGCACCTCGCAAGTGCTATTGCAGGAGGCATTCTAGGATAGTTTGAAAGGGCCAATTTAGAGGCGCAGAGACGTTAGTTTCCTTGCGGCACAGTTTAGGTATCCATCGAGAAGCGAAGCTAGGCTGGCGATTGAGAAGGCGATACGAACAGGGCCCGATTTCGCTGTCGCGTTCTACTCTTGAAGGCGAAACTCCTGCAAAGTCAGATCCCTGCCAACTTCCTAATGCCATCACTATATCCTTGACTGCATTTCGCATCCCCTGGTAGCCATTCTCTTGCTATTACTGCCCACCTGTTGTCTGTCCAACGCATTATGTGCCTAGCCCAGGTCCATTTTATTCGCTTAATGTCAACTAGAATATCCGCTACCCGTGTTTATTTTCTCAACCATTCTGCAGTTCTCCTATTATTCCTATAATTTTCCGTTACGCTGAACGCTGCATGGTCCTTAACTTTGTGGTAGCCTCGATACTCACCGGAGTCGAAGACCACCACAGATACAGGCTTAGCGAGCCAAAAGGCCGCGTCCAGCGCCACCTGCTCACGTGTAGCGCACCGCTCCGCACGCGCTCAGCTGGCAAAGGCGTCGAGCGCCGAGCGGTAAAATGCACGGTGTCCGATCTAACAACACAAACACCTTATTTGCCGCTGCCTGCACCGCAACACACAGCTGATTGTCCAGTCTCGGGACACGGGGGAGCAAAGGGCTTCCAGCCCGGACGGTAAACCAAGGGGAAACCGTGAGCCTGTCGCAGCTGGCAACAGCGAGCTTTGACATGTCGCTCGTGAAAAGGTCCTGAGCGGATATGCTACGCACACTCGCGATGACCACTGGGCCTGGTCGCGAGAGCTAGGGCAAATATCCGTACGCGTGGGCCTCAGGCAAGTGCGGCTCGGCGCAGTACGACCAGGCACGAGCACTACGTACCGCTCTCTCGATTAACGTACGGAACCGGAGCTAACACAAAGGTAAACACACCTGTCTAGGATGTCAACGCACCCAGGCAGGCTATAGTCCGGTGATTCCCGAAGGGGACGTTGAACAATAAAGAAACACGTGCTTACCCAGCGCCTCCCGAACAGAGGGTCCGTCCCGCGCACGCGTGTCTCGGTCACGCTGAATGTCGCGGCTCCGAGGCCGCACGCAGCGCCACCACGAGAAGCGGCGCGTGGATAATGATGGCGCCTCTTGCCTTCGCCGAAGAACGGAATGGGAAGGGATTGGCATAATGGCGAAATGCTCGCGCAGAGGCATCGGGCGCGCGCCGGATCCCCACAACTTTTTCGCTAGGTTCCCATCCCTGATCCATCCCCCATGATTCAGCCCCATATATTCGAACAGGCACTATGCAGCGATTTTATGCTTTTTTCCTTTGATGACGGTGTCATATTTTGTATAATTATTTGGGAGTGCGTGCCGAATGCACTCCAGTCCATTCTTATTCTAAGGTGCATTTGATTTTCGTAATTAGGCTTCCCTGTTAGTAATTGCCCGAGGTAT
This sequence comes from Rhipicephalus sanguineus, assembly GCF_013339695.2. Taxonomy (NCBI): domain Eukaryota; kingdom Metazoa; phylum Arthropoda; class Arachnida; order Ixodida; family Ixodidae; genus Rhipicephalus; species Rhipicephalus sanguineus. The sequence continues at coordinate 46,865,049 of NC_051176.1, forward strand.
ACATATTCTTGTATACACACCCATGTATGGTTTCTAATCGCCAACTCTCTCTTTCGCCAGGTTATTGAGCATTATCTTTGTCTCCATTATATCCATTTTTAGAACTGCTCTAATACATTTCTTGGTTTATTTGCTCAACATGTTTTTTGCACATAGTTGCCACCGTTACTGAAGAGCACTATGCCATCTGAAAATCGTAGGTTGCCGATGTATCCTCCGTTAACTGATTCCTGCTTCTTCGCAGTCTAGCTGGTTACATCATAGAGTTTGCTACAATATTCACTACAGGGAACTCTGGCGCTAGTGTCTATGGGAGCTGCAACGCATGGTGATTTAGCCAGTATGGGAATGATGGGTAGTACACCGATTTGTCTAAACTTTGTTTTTCCGGTTACGTTTAGCTCTATTTGGCCTGCAGGCGCTTGGTTGCAAGACGAACTTCAGCAAATGCTCAGCATTTTCGCTTCACCACCTTAATCAATAAAGGCTCACTGATTCAGATCGGCTCACGAAGTTCACAAAAATGCATTCTTTTATTCAAAACAAACGCCAAAACACAATAAACTAAGCCATAAGTGCGTTCCAAACCGCAAGCGCGAAGATTAGGCAAATCCGTCTACTACCCATCATTCCCATGGTGGCTGAACGCTCACAGTGCCATTGTTACCTCTAGTTAATTGTACGGAACGCTTTGGTTTAAAATCTTATTTGATGCATGCAATAAACAAAATGGGGGATAGTGCATCTGCGTTTTTTAGTGCTTTGTTCTATCCTAGTTTCATTATTTTTTTAATGTTGTGAGCAAAGTAGCTGTGGAGTGTATGCCGATGTCGGCAAAAAATATTGGCATAAGTTTTAGTAGCTCCATCTTACTTGAGTGCTTTTAAGAGTGCCGGAATATCTACTGAGTCTAATACCTTTTCGTAGTCATGAGAGGTACACAAAACTAAGGCAGCTTGCACTAATGGTACCAAGCCTGAAGGAACAGCCGAGCTGGGCAGCCTTCCTTGTTTCTCTTTCTTTCTTCCTCTCTTTCTCTTTCTCAATATATATTTTTCTCTGTTTCTTTCTATTTCGTCTCTTCATCTATTTCTTCATCTCTCTGTCTATCTTGTTTTTTCTCTTTCTCTTTTTTCTATCCCCTTTGTGATGTTTAGCACGGTTCAGGCACTTCCGTTAGTGTAGAGTGGCGCATAAAACAGAAAGGAAGTCATTTTTAAACATGTATATACAAAATGAAAACAGTGTTAAAAAGAAATCACTGATGCGGCCCTCGTTGGAACGTCCGCCACAGCGCATGAACAAAAAACGGGTGGCAAGGGTCCCGTGTTTTGAGGCTCACGGTTCCTGAGCAGCGGTTGCGGTGACCGGGATATGCCTGGACCCGTGCGGCCTCCGAGTTCAGCCTCGGACCTGTTCACTGCCCAGGTGTGGCGGTTGCACGTGAGGTTCTATTCCAGCACAGCATCATCTGTGCCGTGCTGGAATGCTGCTCGACACAGCTGCACTGCGGCAGCTCAGCAACCAGCTTTCCTCGCCTTGGCCAGGACACCATCAGGCACAGCTCGGATGCGGTTGCGAAGTTACTAGCTGTCCACGTCCAAGCCTGGAACAACGCTCACTACAATTCGGTACCACTAGGGGGTCCTCAATTCAGCCAGTGCCCCGAACACTGGCACCTGGGGCCTCAGACCCTCGGCCACCATCGACCTCGCCCTTCTCCGCGGTCCTCCGTACCTTGTCACAAGCGTCTCGCCCGGCAGACCCTCTCGTTTGTCCAGTAGCCCGGTATACAGTCAGCCTGGACCGAATAGAGTAGATCCTTGAAACTGTGGCACACACCCACGCGGGGGATTGGCGAAGAAGCGGACAGTTTTAAATGCGAAGCATTTCTTAGCCAATCCGAGGCGCGTTGAGCGCTTCTATCTATCTATCTATCTATCTATCTATCTATCTATCTATCTATCTATCTATCTATCTATCTATCTATCTATCTAACAGCCGCCTACGTCTGGGTGCTCTCGTGGTCACCTCCTCAACATGGGGTACACCAAAATCGGCATGGGAGGGTAAGAGGATCTGAAGATTTTGATTGTCTGGTCATGACATGAATAACGTGAAAACCCTGTCGCGTACGTCGTCAAACCCTTTCCACCAGACACGTGCGGCAGATACCCGTTTACCGTGGGCCGCGGTGTACGGGAATGACGTACGGTCACCGGCTTTGTAGATGTTGTCGTGAGCTTGCTTTCTACCAAGTTTGTCTTTCCCGGAATGTCTGAGAAAATGTCTTGGTAGTCCTAAATATTCTTCTTGATGTGCGCCTTCTGGTTCATTTCGAAATATTGGCGACTTTGACGCCATGGTAGGTCTCATGCTGCCGATGCGAGAGCAACAAGAGGTCCGGTTCCTCTTCCGGTTGTTCTGTATGTACCGTGACAACCGTGCAGCCTGCCGTGTCTGTCGAAGGTGGTGTCTCCTCATGCTTTTTAAGGAGGTTGATGTGGAACAAACTGGTTCAGTTCCCAGATCAACGACATAGTCGATTTCGCTCCACTTTTCTAGTGCAGTGAGGGGCATTTCCAAGTTAGAATCAGTTTGTTGTTGCAGCAAGGGTAGCCGTAATAACACCTTGTCTCCGACACGGAGTTCGCGTGGCTTCGCTTTTCGACAGTAGTACTTCTTTGGTGTCAGCTTGGCTTTCTGCAGCTCCTAGTGAGCAATTTGACACGTCTCGTGTAAACGATCGCAAAGGTGCATAACATAGACATATGTGGTCTTCGTTTGAGCATCTAGGGTTTTTCGCGTCCATAATTCATTCAGTACGGACATTTGGTCTCTAATGTATTGACCATACAGGAGATCGAAAGCAGAAAAGCCGACACTCGACTGAGGCACCTCTCTGTAGGCAAATAATAATGGTGCCAACTACTGTTTCAATTTTTTGGACATTCCTAGCACATGTGCCGTACAATTTGCTTCAATGTACCATTAAAGTGCTCAGCAAGACCATTTGACATAGGGTGACATGGGGTAGTTGGCAACTGCCGGATGGACAGTAGTCTGCTCACTTGTTGCATTCAAATTGAGGTAAAGGATTCGCCTCGGTAACTCACGATTTCTGGTGGTATTTCCACCTGCGAGAACATCTCCACCAACGCTTCTGCTATCCTATCCGTTTCTATTCTTGGTAATGCAACAGCGTCAGGATATCGCGTTGCGCAGTCTACCATTGTGAGGATCAAGCGATTTCCTTCTGCCGAAGTCGGTGACTGGCCCGATTACATCAAATCACCACGCGTTGGAACGCCACATCAGTCACCGGCAGTTTTCCAAGGGGAACAAGTCCGACTAAGTGCTCCGGAACAGTGCGCCGGCACATATCACAAAAACGCACAGGATGTGTCACCTCAGCCTGCACACCCGGCCAGAAAAGTCTCCTAGAATACTATCAGTCGTTCGTTCTATACCTTGGTGGCCTGCAATAACTCCCCCATGTGTCATGCTAAGGAAAAACTAGCGGAGCCTGTGCGGAAAAACCAGTTGTTCCACTTCCTTCCTCGTTAGCAATCTGTAGTGTCGGTAAAATATGCCCTTAATCAAAACATACTCTACGCTTGCCGATCGCTTCGCCATCGTCTTTCCGATCGACGAAAAACAGCTCTCTAAGGTACGATCTTTTCTCTCCAACTCTTCCAGAATTTGTGGGTTCATATCTAGTGAGCCCGATGCAGCCACCGGTAACTTCGTTTCCTTGGTTCTTCTTCTTGTCGCTGCTCTCAAAGTCGTGACGTCTGGTGACGCGCCTGGACATGGACCAGGCTCCCCTGCTGGTACCGACTGCTTACGCAGTCTTGCAACATCAGACAGGTCACGTGACACCGTAGAATCAGAAGAAAACAGTAACCCGTCGACGTTGCCAAGAACAATGTGGCTTTTCCATGCAAAGTGCCAGTGTCGTTCCTCGGAAGAAAGGCGAGTCGCGTATACCTTTGCCTCTGGAAGCTGCTTCCACGAGCCTTCCAGAGGGTACACGGTAGGTGTGATACCGGTGAAATTCTGCTCCGATACCAGCGCTCGGCTCCTGGATGAACGGATGGTCTGCCGGGCGAGACGCATGCGAAAGGTACGCGTCATCGCGGAGCCGGACGAGGTCCATAGTGTCCGAGGTTCCGAGGCCCCAGGTGCCAGTGTTCGGGGCACTGGCTGAGTCGACGACCGCCGAGTGGTGCCGAGCTGTAGCGAGCGATGTTTCAGGCCTGGACGTGGTACGCTGGTCACTGAGCCACCGCACCCGAGCTGTGCCTGGTGGTGTCCTGGACGAGGTGAGGAACGCTGGTTGTTGAGCTGCCGCACCGCAGCTGTGCCAAGCAGCATTGCAGCACGGCACAGATGGTGCTGTGCTGGACGGGACCCTCACGTGCAATCGCCACGCCTGGGTGGTGAATGGGTTCGAGGCGCCAGTGGGAGGCCGAGCTGGTCCGGGCATCTTCTGAATGCCACAACCGCTGCTCAAGAACCGTGAGCCCAGAGCGCGGGACTCTTGCCACCCGTTTTTTTTCGTGTGCTGTGGTGGATGTTCCAACGACAGCCATACCACCAATTTCTTCTTAACATATTTTCATTTTGTATATACAAATATCAAAAACGTCTCCATGTCTGTTGTATGTGCCTCTGCACACTACCGTAAGTACCCAAACCTTCCTAAACATCACACTTTTCTTTCTCTCTGCCTTCTTTTCTCTCTGTGTGTTCTCATTGCCTCATCCATCCAACTTACTGCATCCCACGCCGGACAAATCGGCGCGACGGAATAGGGCGCTCTGGGCACACGTCTTCGGGGAAGCACGCAGAAGAAGAGGACGAATGGAGCGCGCGCCTGCCGAGTTACTGCGTTGCACGCGCTAGACGCAGCGGTGCCAGGTGCTAGCGACGCAAGGTGCCATATAAGATAGACGCCGTTATTAAAGATGATAGTTTTTCTTAACTCGTAGCGATCATCGAGCTTAAACAGCTCCGCTGTTAAGAAGAGGTTTGCTGTATTCAGCAGATATCTCCACTACCCGATTGATTACATGAATGGCAGCCATCATAGAGTATCTTTTCCTGAAACCAGCTTGTTCTCTAGGTTGGTGTAATTCAAGTGCTTCTCTTATCCTGTTTGAAATTCTCGTCGTAAATATTTTGTATATTACCATAAGTATGCTCATGGGTCTATAATTTCTTCAAATATTGTAGGTTTCAAGCTCACTGAAAGTTGTTGTTTTGAACCACTGAGTGTAAAATGTTGCAAGTTTCTTCCAAATGAATTCTCCTCCGTCTTTATTCTGTCATCCATGGCCGCTTTTTCGCGTGGAATATCGCATATGGCATCTCTAACCTCGTCAAAAGTTTTAAAGAGTGTTTTAGGCGCGAAGCTCCTTTGGGTGTGGGTCTGTCCCTCCTCTGTAGTATGTAGTTGTAGTAGTAGTAGTAGTAGTAGGTAGCCACCTCTAGTTCTTGGAGTGTTCACTAGATGGCGCGGTCGTAGCCACCTCTAGTTCAGAAAGATCCCTAGACGGCGCGGAGGCGCTCGCTGCGTTGCAGATGCGTGCTCAAGTACCCCCCCCCCCCCTCTCGCCTCGCGACGCCGAAGCTCCGCGCTCGCTGCGTTGCAGATGCGTGCTCTAGTACCCCCCCCCCCCTCTCTCACCTCGCGAGGCCGACGCAGGCAGCGTCTGCTAGCGAGTTTCTTAGGCTGCGCTGAAAATGCGACGCTATTCGCGGAAAAGCCCTCTGCCGACGGTATGGTGCAGCCACCTGGCAGTGGCCCTGGGTTCTGCACAAGCTCATGTGTCCCGACGCCACTGCCAGATGGCGTCCATATCTCACGCAGTGCCTCCTCTATTTTATCAATGTCAGCCAAATGCGGCCAATTCAACAAAGAGGAGGCGCTGTCTGAGGCAAGGCAAAACATAAATGGCAGAAGAGTTTCGTTGTTCGACGACATTTGCAGCGAAGCACGCAGATATGCGGCCAATTTTTATATTGGAAACTTCTACTGCCTGCGAGTTGATAACATGCCCATTTTTTTTGAAATCTCGAAAGCTGCGCTTAATTTTTATAAAAAACAGCATTTTGTACAAAAGAACACCCTGCATCTGAAACTTCCCTATCTTGATGGACTTTGCTTTCACTCGAGAGTGGATTACTTATTAAGACGAAAGCCTCAGATGCCTCATGAAACACGAAAATTGACCGGCGTTCCCCGTCAGCGGCGTCGACACAAGTGAGGCAGAAATAATCATGTGGTGACGTCATCATGAAGTCAGAGATCGCCAAAATCCATGACGGCATGGGGACGTCATCATATGACATCATATGCTTGGTCAAAGGTGGACGGTCCAGGAGGCAGTGCACAAAACTTACAATGCATCCGATCCGGGAAGCATTGCTTAACCACGTTAGTTACAGGAAGCTTTTGGTTGGGGGCGCGAGGATCAAAACATTGACTGAGAAGAAAAACTCACAGTGTCCCTTAAGCAGTCACCTAAGACGACTCGAAAGCGGAAGGCATCTTCTTTTTCTTCTCAGTCGATGTATTGATCCTGTACCGCCACCCTCAGAAAGCTTTGTGCACCTAGCGTGGTTTTGCACTGTCTGGCGCCTCACTTAGTTTCGCATTGCCTCCGTGATCGGCACATCTTTGACCAAGCTACAATGTCACGTGACGACGACATCATGTGACGCTACATCACTTGACGTCACGGAAAATATGCTGACGTCATGACGACGTCAAAAATGTTAGCGATACGTGACGTCATGACGTGATGATGATTTTGAGTCACTCGTGCTGTGCCCGACGCCGCTGACGCGGGACGTCGCCTCCGACAGCCAATTGGCGCACTTCATGAGGCATCTAAGGCTTTCGCCTTAAAAAGAAGATGGCGTTCGCCTTCGAGTCGACTCAGGCGGACGCATGAGGGACCCCGTGAGTTTTTTGCGAATGATATAGTTGACTGTTGAATTCCTCTACTAGCCGAACTATGCCATTGAAATTGCTGAGAATATATGTCTGCCTGTCTTTTAGAACATGCATTTAATTCCTCGCTAAACAGAGTGGAACCTCAGTTCCCGTCAACTGCAGTTATTTGGGCGTTGTAACAGCTTGTCTAGCTACGTTTCGTTGACTAGTTTTCAGGGTAGTCGCGCCAATTAGCAATGAGAGAAATAAAGAAGGAGGTAAAACGTATTTCTCTCTAGAAGTAACAGACAGTCAAAACAGAAAATATGCGATCCTTACTTAAAGTGCAAACGGTGTATATAGAGCTCACCGCTTAATGGCGGGCTCGGACGCGGCGTGAAGACCAGTGACTTTAGTGAAATCTTCTAATCCTGCCTCATTACGCTGTTTTAATGTCCGAGTCCATGTTTGTTGCCAGCGCTGATCTCATCCCTCCTTTGCAGTAGCCAGACATCTTCACGTTACCTAAAATAAGTAACTTATAGAAATTACAATTTCTTCCTTTAAATGTAATGGATCACAGTGGTCAATTACAGCCCCAGAAAAGCAAGTGAGCAATTACAGAAATGTAATCAATTACTTTTGCGTTACCTTGCTTCAAAATTTTATTGCCGTAACACAGCCAACTACTGTCGCTTGCATAGTAGAGAGAAGGCTAAAGGCTTGCGTGAAGGCTGTAACGCATACTGTGGCTGCTGCACTGAATACTCTTTCAGTGCATGCGCTGGTGGGAAGGGAGGTATCATAGCGTAGGAACACCTTGCGGCCTAGCTCGTAGTTGCGCAGTGCTTCGATGGTAGTGTCCATGCTCTCTATGAAGCTTCGCGCTTCGCTGTTGCTGGCGCTCGGTAAAGGCGCGGCGGGTAAGCTTAGGAGGGCGAAAATATAGGCTCTGTAGGGACCCATCGTCTAACTGGACGGGGGGCCCCAACAGAGCGGTCACATAATTTTCGCGGCGAGAACTGCCGTATAAGACTTCATTTTGGAAGTAATTGCTTAACAGTAATCAATTGCAAGAAAACGTAATTTAATTACCCAGAACGTTACACTTTGGAAAAAGTAATCGATTACATTACACAATTGCAAGACAATGTAGTTAATTACAAGTAATCGATTACTTGTAACGTGTTATGTAGAGCTGTGGCAGTAGTTAAGCTGCTGTGTACACTATAATGCTACTTGCTGTGAAGACTTCTGCGCTAAGCCGATGGGTGTTTGCGGGGTAGGGTCAACATTAGAGAGTTTTAGTGCCGGGGCCCCAAAGCGGCTTGCGTACGTAAGCCCTTGCGTTCGCTTGTATTCTCCATGGATGCGGCTAAGAGTACAAAGGAACGCAAGAGCGTGCGTACGCGGGGTGCTTGAGTCCCCGGCACTAAAACTCACTATTGTCCTTTACGGAATGCGCTAGCGGGGAATGGGGACAGGGGAAGGGCGGTCAAATAACGCGCAGAAAGAAAAGAGGGGAAGGTCACCTTACAACATGCAAAACAGACTAGTCCTAACCACTTATCCTCCAAGACGAATAGAAATGCTTATGAAAAAGAACACAATGCTCATATGAAGGGCAACCCACTTGTTATTTGTTGCGAATAAATATTGTAACCAAGAAGTCTACTGTTTCTTCTAAATGCCGTTCAAAATTCAGCAATTGCGAAATTGACGGAAAGTGTTTTGAGGCCGAAATTTATATTATTTGCGAAGTCATTTCTTGTCGCAGAACTGTTCAGAATCTCTGTTGTTGGTGCGAAACGTGTACTTAAATTAAAGTTCATCAATATCGGAAATGGTGACGAGGTCCTAGAGTTCGTTCTTATCTGGACAGATCAATTGTGAAACGGTACAGGCAGACATGGTTGGACATTTTTCGTAGCGCGCGAGGGCCTCAGAAAAATTCGCAGGGAGAGAAGCCTTACAAAAAGGGAAGAGAAGAGGTGGGCGGTTAGAATACTCAGGTACTTATATAGAAGAAAGCTTCACGCACACTCAAGGAAAATAATGAAAAAACGCCGGCAAGATTGCACTAAGTAGCGCAAAGCTAACCACAGCGAAGCACGGGCTCGTCGCCACTCGTACTCCCCGTCGACCAACACGCCTAGCTCCGAGGTACACGGCGCCTTCTCGGAAGTATGCACTTTCTTAGGACGCCCTATGAATCAATCGGGTGCAGCCAGGCTCTGCACTGCAGAGCGGAGGTTGCGCGCGATGACTCCGCCGCTGGGCGTGGCTTAGCTACTGCGCATGCGCGGCTTGGCCAGGTGGTGCGGTATCTGGTCGCTAGATGACGCGATGCTTCCTTCCTCTTCATTTCTCTCTCTACTTTCTTCTATCTATTTCGTGAATCTTCTCTCTTTTTCTCTTTCTTTCTATTTCTACATTTCTCTCTCTCCATTTCTCTCTTTCTCATTATCTTACAGCGCTACAAGAACGAAGAAAAAAGCTAAGGCACACATACGACAAGACACAGCGCTGAATTATCTAGCTGACTATTTCCTGTCGTATGTGTTCCTTAGCTTTTTTTTTGGGAGCGGAGCTCCTTATAGCATCAACTGGTCGGTTGTCGCTCCATGCGGCATGTCCCCGCCGTCGCGTCTACCGTATCATTCAATAGATGGCGCTGTTCCATAGATAAAGAACTTTTTTTAAATAAAGAAAAAAAAATAAAAGAGCAAAAATAAATAAAAAATAAAAATAAAAAAGGTTAAAAAATAACAAAAATAAAAACAATTAAAAAGGAAAAAAGGAAATAGGATAAATAATCAAAGTGGCGTATCGCTTTGATTACTGCAGGGCGAAACCACTGAACATTTCACGGTGTAACCATGATTGCTTCAGGAGCTTCGCCCAAGCTCTTCATCATTCACCCGTGGATATGGTGTAATTTTTTCTTCCTTCTTGTCGCGCTGTAACATAATGAACCAGTGCCAACTAGCCCAGTTCGCTGCACACTCTTTCTCATCCTTTCTGTGCTATGCTTTACTCTTTCCCCTCCTTCTATCCCTCCTCCTCATCATCACATTTCTCCTACTGACGCTCACTTCCTTTTCCCACCCCCTTGCTACACTGCTACACTATAGTATACAAGGCTATGCTATGCTCTGCTAGCATGTCTGGATAGCCGAGTGGTTAGGACGCTCGCCTTCAGAACGAGGGTACACGGGTTGGAATCCCATTTCGTGAAGTTTTCTTTCGCCGAGAGTTTATCTCTTTCTCTTTCTTTATATATTAGGGGCGAAGCTCCTTAAGGCGGCACCCGTTCGTCCCTCGTAGCCGTAGTAGTGCGTAACCAGTCGTAACGCTAGTACCAGATCTTGACCTCCAACGTGGTGCCGATGGGAGATTTTTCCTGTGCGTTGTTGAACAATAAAAAATTCGCAGCGTGCGCGTTAACTAAAAGCCAAATTCTCCTGTCTCTCATTCCCCATTAGCAGCCATTGTTTACTTCCAAGGTAGTGCCTGGTGAGATTTCTCCTGTGCGTGATTAAACAATAAAAATTTTGTTCAAAAACGCCGTTGATTGATGAGATAAACCAACGAAAGACGCCAGATGTTTTCTAAAAGCAAAACGAAAGAACGCCAGATGTTTCTAAAGCAAAACGAAAAGACGCCAGCTGCTTAACGAAAGACGCCAGATGCTTTCTAAAGCAATGGTTTTCCAAACAATGAAAATTCACAGCGTACATGTAAAATTAAAGTGAGCTGCAAGTCGTCATAACTCATCGAACCTTTAGTATAAACGCGCCCGATCTCACGTCGGTGATGATGTACTGGGCAGAATTCACGGAAGATTCACGGTTTACCGATGAACCTGTGCAGCTTCGCCCACTCATCATCATTCACTCCGTGGATATGCTGTGATTTTTTTTTATTTCTTCCTGTCTCTCTGTTTCTTTCTCTCTTTCTTTCTTTATCTCTCTCTGTACAGGTTCTCTCGCCCATCAGGTTTATGACAGGCCACACTGGAGAAATTGGCGCTCGTGTCTAGGAGCTAAGTAGAAGATGAAGAAGACGACGAAGCGAGCGCTTGCCGGTTCCTGATGATGATAATTTCGGGTCAACACATACATTTTACGCCCAGCTAAAACAGCTTTTCTGTTAAAAGATACTAGCAAATATTACGAGGGGGTTGACAGCGATGAGGAAAAAGGGATTAAGCGTGGCCAAAGATGCAGAGATTGCGCAATGTTAAGAAGCAATGGAGATTCATCAGAGATGAAAAAGAGAAATAAAAAGTAAAAACTTTTAAGAGAATTCAAGGGCAATTTTCCTACACTTCGAGGCGAGACGAGGGTGCTTGAAGACGCGAAGTTATAAGGAGAAATTTTCTGATGAAGACGGTTTGTGCTAAATATCTGGAAAGAATCGAAAAACGATGGTACATGTTCTATTTTTGTTTAATTATTGCACAATGTACACACTTGCTGGTATACGTCTTATACCAGTTTGCCCTGTCTTGTAGGTCGACATCCGATGGAACACAAAGTACACATTCGGGGAGCTGCTGGACACCAGCCGCCGCGTGGCTGCCGGTCTCCGTAAGCTTGGACTACTCACAGGAGATGTGGTCGCATTTCACGGCCCAAATAGTAGCGAGCTGATGGTCGCCATGTGTGGGACGTTTTTCGCCGGTGGAGTTGGAATGTTCAACAAAAGCAGCCTTACACAAGGTATGTTTGCACGCTGTTCAACAAGAGTACAATATGGGTTTGTCTTCATTTTCTTTCCTAGTGCTTCTACCAATTTTTGCATTAGAAAGCCTACAACGAATGAATGAATGAATGAATGAATGAATGAATGAATGAATGGGCAGCTTTATTTGTGACTGGTTAAAGGGAAAGGGGCAATGGGACAGAGGGGGGGGGGGAAGACCTACTTGAAGTAGGCCTCCTCTACCATTTTAGCTCACTCCATGATGGCCTCGTGAATGTCGACTGCGCCTCACTTGAAATAATGCTCGTCAGGAAAGGGGGAAGAGGGTTCATAGGACTGCGCCACATGATGTGATTTAAGTCGGCTGTAGAAGCGGCGCAGAATTTACAAGAGGGAGAAGGGTAACTGGAGGGATAAATGCGGTGTAGGAGGTAAGGGGAAGGAAAGGTGCGAGTCTGCAGCTGTCGCCACAGAATTTCGCACCTGCGCGGGGATTTGCGAATGAGTGGTAGAAAGGCTAAATGTTCTAATCGGTACTGTGTGCAGATGTCATGAAATGAAATAAGCCGATCCCGCACTGTAAACGGTGCCTCCTCCGTAGCTAGCTGCGACACGCCGGATGCTTGTGCCCGAACAGTAAATTATCGGGCACTGGCATGAGCCGCCTCGTTTCTAGCGAGGGCCGCATGCGCGGGAATCCAGATTAGTGCTGCAATTTGGTCGATAGAATCGGCGAAAAGCAGGCAAAGGGCTAGCTTAGAAACCCTGCCCGCTCCGACATTAGATATGGCAGTTTTGGAGTCACTTATGACAGCAGATGAATTAGGGATTGTGAGGGCCAGGGCTACGGCCGCCTATTCGGCCTCCTCCGACGGAGAGGCAGGAATGGAGGCGGCCGCAGCGACCTGGCCGTGAGAGCGGATGACTGATATTCCCTAATAATTCCTGTTCCCGTAATCGGCGCCATCAACATAGTGCGCATCATATGAGGAGAAAATCGTCTTTTGGGAGTCTTTGCGCGCTGCCGCCTGCGCTGTTTGTAGTGTACAGTGTGCATCTTTTTAGGAAGTGGGGGACTGTAGAGGTTCTCGTGTATGTGGTGTGAAATGGTGTACTTAGCCGCGGTGATGGATGCTGGAATGATAAAGTGTTTGTGGAAAGTGTCGGCCTGACGCGGTGTTGGAAAGTCTTTTACAATGCGATGCAAGTTGGCCTACTGTGAGTTCAGGAAGGGTGTTGAAGGTGCCAGTATGCATGTCTTTCAGTGGAGGTCTGTATGGGTACCCCCAGTGCGAATTTGTACGTTAGCGAAAAAGGATGTCAGTCTGATCGGATTTCGATCTAAAAAATGTAGATAGGGTGTTGTAAATGTAGTCTTACTGATAAAAAAGGCCTGGACCAAACGGAGGAGTTCAGACGCCTTTAGTCTGCCATGTTTATTAGAGACCCAGCCTAGAAGGCGGAACGTGTGATCAACGGTGGTGAGTGTGTATGTGTTGAGTCGGTTGCTTTGTATGTGTAAACCAAGCACACGGAGGCTATCCACTCTAGCTACGGGGATGTGGTTCAGAATTACCTGTATACTGGATATGTGTTTTTGTGCCCCTCGGTGAGGTGGCAGGAGGAGTAGCTCAGATTTCTGAGGGGAGCATGCAAGATTCATAACCCCTGCCATTGCCGCGATCATATTGGCCGCTGCCTTCAGAGTGTCTTGAATCTGTCCATCGGAGCTGCCAGTCGTACAAAGAGCGATGCCGTCGGCGTAGAGCGACAATTCGAGATTAGGGATAGACCTCAATATGCGCGCCAGATATCAGCTCCGACAAACATCCAAGACACCTCAGATTGGGTAGAGCATACAAAGTTTACTGCAATCACAGAACAACAGATGCAGTATGGTTTTCGACAAATAATATTGCAGCGAGTATGAGCCGTGCAAGAAGAAGAAGAAGACGTGAGCTGGTGCAGTCAAAACTGTCCGGTTCTGGCCAATCCTCCAGCGTGGGTGTGTGCCAGGGTTTCAAGGATCTACTCTACTCTACCGACGCCATCATTACCCGACCATCAACCTCGCCCTGTAAATAAACATACTTAAACCTTAACCGTAACATTTTTGTGGCGGAGGTGTAGGGTAATTCCACCAAGACGACGGAGCCGCTGCCGCTAGGTCCACGCCGAAGCCTACGCCTCGCTTAACTGCCTCCAACACTACCGGAGATCCCGATGTACAACAACGGCGACCAACAGCCATCTCCGACTCCTCCGGCGTGGGCAGCCGGCACCTGGATGCGTCAGATGAGGCCCTGCGCTTTCCCAGGAAAACCCGCCGAGGACGTGGAGGAATGGCTCACCCACCACAAGTGTATGAGTAAGTGCAATAGCAGGAATCCCACGGCTGAGCTACAGCATGTCACTCTCTTCCTGACGGACACTGGGCTTGTATGGTTCGACAACCACGAAAATTCTCTAAAAACCTGGGATCGCTTCGCTACTGAAATCACCGAATGCTTCGCATATTCTACCAGGAAAAGAAAGCGGACTGAGCAGATATTGCTTCACCGTGCTGAAGTGTCAGGTGAGACCTGTACCAAGCCAGTGGCATGATGCGAGCTTCCCATCCGGGCCTTCAGGTGTCGCCACCATCGAAACGGCGACAGCGCACCGCTGACAGCGGTAATCGAAATGCCGTCTAAGCCTTTTCTTCGCCGATTTTATTTGTAAGACTTGAGATCAGTATGCATAAAAAACTGTTTTTCATTTAATTTTAGGCTGTCAGAAGCGTGTATAGCGCGAAGGCTAAAATGATTTGAAAGGGACGCAGTTTTGGTGGCAGCGCAAACCAGAAAACAAACAGTCACGAAGTGGCCGTGAAAGGGACGCGGGTATGTTCATATTAGTTACAGACAGCTTGCTGAATACTGTAAACAAAGTGGTGCGACATCTTGAGCAGCAGAAGTGCAGGGACTTTAGCGGTATACTTTTTTTATACCAGCGAAGGCTTCATGCAGTTCGATGTATTTATCATCCACCGCTGGACAGCTTCTGTGCTCCGGACATCTGTGGTGTGGCTATGCGTAGTACGTACCTTCTTTGCATATAAACGCTTATGCATGCACGTTATTCACTGGTATACATGCTAAAATGCTACTTACGTGTCCTTCATTTTGTGTAAACATCGATGCGCACCGAGTCGCAATAAAATAATTTATTGCAGCAAGTTTGTGTGATCAGCGTTGTCATTTCGCTCGGCCTGTATGCGGCAGCACTACTGTACTAAAGTAAGTATGCAAGATACTTGTGAGTAGCTAATGAGTAATTGACTACAGTGTACATTATCGAAACGAGAGAAATTCAGGGTGGGTGAAGAGGGGGCTGCCGGACGAGCAGGGAACAGCGGCGACGCAGAAGCAGACGATGACGGCATCGTCTGCTATGCGGAACGCCAGCCGCCATATCAAAGCGCCCTTGTGCGTTTGAAACATATTTCATTTATTCACAGCTACAAAATCTACAAACAATATTCGTAGTTCCTAAAACTAAATTGCATGTGAAAGATGATAAAAGCTTTTTCTGTTGAGAGCAAGATAACATTTTTAATTGTTTTTTGCAACTACCGTTAGAATCCAGACGGCGCTAACAAACCCAAATTTTTATCCCCATTGGCTTTATGGACATGTCACTCCCTTGCCTGTACTACGTACATAGAGGCGATCCTCAAGTTGTGTACGACGGTGAATCCTCGAATATCGGAAGAAGACAAAGTTGGGGACCTTCTAAAAGGTGTTGCCGAGGATGTGTACAACTACAAAATCGGCTTCGGTCGCTGATATCATCAGGCATTGCCATACATTTGAGACATTGAAGCCACGTCGTGTCACGCCAAAGTTCGACAGGTTAGCGAAGTTGCAACAGTTGCAAGCATTGAGGACAGCTACAATTCCAGTTTGACCTTGCGGCAACTGTAAGGCGAATTGTCCGCGAAGGACTAGAACGACACAAGAAATCAGTGAACGCCGAACAGCTTGGTTGCGCTTTTAACGCCTTTAACCATCCTCATGTACCTGCATCGGTTTTATCCTAGCTGTTGGCCATGTCCGGTGTTGCAGACTGTCGAGTCGATCAGCTGCGGCAGCACCGACGTTCCTTTGCCCGCGACATGACGCACGGCCAACGTGCTCGTAGAGATTCGACCACGAGTCGGCACTCAGAAGATCGTGTTTACTACTCGCAGCTTCCCAGGGCTTATCCCGAAGCCTACAAGGTCGGTCGCCCATTACCTGTCTGCTACAGCTGTGGTGCAGTAGGACACATCTCTCATTTTGTCGCCGCCAGAATCGCGACGGCCCACCATCGACTTGGCCTAACTTTGAAGGAGGCGTTAATAATGATCATTGGCCAACAGACCCTCGTGCATCAAACACCACAGGCTCGCCACCCAGGAATTCCTTCCGTTATTACAACAGGAAGAGTGGCTCGCCAGCACGAGAGCGCAGCCGGGCGCCACCAACGCTGTTCCCCGTCACCACGGCGACGTTCTACGCCACCGTCGGGAAACTAGCAGGCGCGGCCAATGGAGGTAAGGTCGCCGGCCACTTACCGTCTCTGCGAACTACTCCTGTCCCTGTTATGATGGTTAAGAACAAAGTGTGCGTGTTCACTGATTGTGTATCTGCAAGTGCGTTATTAGATACTGGTGCTACAGTTTCCGTAATGAGTGTGACATTCAAAGAAAGGCTCGGTCGGAAAGTTCCCATCGTATGGCGGTGTGACATTTCGTGGTGTTAGTGGAGAGTGTCTTCTGTCCCTTGGTATTTGTATTGCAAGTGTTTCACTCGCGGAGAGAGTTTTTAAAACATAACTTCTCGTACTACCCCGGTGCACTCATGATGGTATTATCGGCATTGACTTCCTTCGACATTGTGGTGCTTCCGTTAACTATGGCACAGGTGAAATTACGTTGAATAGCGCACTTCTCTTCACTCTGACCGATGCATATTTGATAAAAGTGCCGAGTTGGGCGTGTTGGTACCTAATTCCAGCACACTGCAGCGCAAAAAAACACACAACGGACACAACACGAATGGTGACGACGAGCGCTGACATATTTGCCTGAGAAAAACTATTTTGTTGCATCGAACGATTTGCTTCTCCCACCGTGGTTGCTGTCACGTGTTCCTGCAAATGTCGCTGCTGACGACCTTTCATAATTTGACGCGCAAGTCCACCAAGTTTTGTGGGGTTGCGCGAAGAAAGATGTACTTGTGCCATGTTCTCTCGTGACAGTAGTGAATGGCGCCTAAATCTGTGGGCTTTCAATTGTTTTTCTGTCCCCGCTATCATTCCACGCGCTATGAAGCTTGCTGAATTCGACGAAATCACTTGCAGTTCAATAACAGTTTTGAGCGACGAAGAGCAGTCGCATACTAGCAGTCCCCACCAACGCGCTTCTGAAGAGCTGATCTTGCGGATGATCAGCTAGTCACTGCTCTCACATGAGCGCCACGCCCTCGCACAAGTTCTGACCCACATTTCTCTGTTCGATTTCACACAAGGTCACAAGCGGGCTTCTGTACCGCGTTCTCGCTGTCGTCACAGAATTCACACCGGATCTGCACACCCCATTCGGCAAAAACCTTACCGCGTCTCATCGACAGAGAGGGCAGTTATAGCTAAACAGGTGACAGACATGTTATGGAAAGGTATTGTTCAAGAGGTATTCAAGAGGAAAGGTATTGTTCGAGTAGCCTGTGGGCAACACCAGTGACCTTAGTAAGGGAGAAGGATGGATCGTGGCGGTTCTGTGTCGAGTACTGGAAACTAAGCGCGGTCACCGAAACGTATGTGTATCCGCTTCCTAGAATTGATGATGACATCGATTGTCTTCATTCCGATGCCTACTTTTCAGCACAGGATTTATGATCAGGGTAATCGCAGATAGCCATGCACCCAGACAACAAAGAGAAAACGGCCTTCGTGACGCTAAACGGCCTTGATGAAATTATTGTTATGCTGTTCGGCCTTTGTAATGCACCAGTGAGGTTCGAACAATTTATGGACACTACACTTCGTGGACTTAAATGGGAAATTTGTACTATCTCGATGATGTGATTTTTGGCAGCACATTAAGTGAGCATAACAGACGTCTCAGTCTTGTTCTGGATTGTGTCGAAAAGGCCGGATTGGTCTTAAACACCAAGAAATGCCGCTTCGGTTAAACGGAGACGTTAGTACTTGGGCATCTGGTCGACAAAAGAAAGGTGAGGTCAGATCCACTAAAGATTGAGCCCATCAGTTTCCCCGAACGACCGGGGACAGTGCGGTAGCTGAGGAGACTCTTATGCCTATGCTCGTGCTTTCGGTGCTTCGTTCCAAGATTCGCCAACGCGGTGCGGCCCCCTAACGTGTCTTCTCCAAAAAGCGTCCCTTTCAAATGGACATCTGCTTGCGACGACGCTTTCGGCCACCTAAAGTTTCTATTAACGTCGGGCCCAATATTGCGTGACTTCGATGCTTCCTCGCCAACGGAACTGCACGCTGATGTGAGTGGCATCGACATCGGTGCCGTACTAGCACAGTGTCATTAAGGAGCTGAACATCAAGGAGTGCAACTATACTGTGACGGAACAAGAATGCTTGGCAGCTCCTTTCGAGGTACACAAATTTGGACCTTAAATCTGCGGACGCTCGTTCACTATCATAACCGACCACCCCGCATTTGCTGGCTGGTGAATCTCCATGACCCGAGTGGACGACTGGCACGTGGGACCTTCGACTATAGGAGTACGACTTTGTCATTTCATACAAGTCTGGACGTCGCCACGTAGATGCAGACTGCCTCTGCCGCCTTCCTCTGACATCGACGGAGTGTGACGAAGACAGTTTCGATGACTGTTTTGCCTCCATTTCTTCCATATTCCCAGACTCGAGCACTTTCAAGGCAGTGCAAGAAAATTGTATTAGACTGGAACCACTGTTTGTCGCAGCATCGAGCCCTGAAGCCACCGGTCGCTTTTTTCTCCGTGACAGCCTACTTTACGAGACCAATTACTCGCTTAAAGGCGCACGCTTCCTTCTGGTCGTCCCACAGAGTCTGCGATTGGACATACTGAGAGCCATGCACGACGATGCGACTGTTGGTCATTGGGGTTCATCAGAACTTTGAACCGGATTCAGGAGCACTTTTACTGACCCAGAATGCGATACACAGTCACACACTATGTCGCAAGTTGTGAATAGTGTCGACGCTACAAGCGCCCTTCGACTTCTCTGCCCAGTCTTCTCCAACCACTGACACCGCCTCGTCAACCATTTGAACAAGTGGGAATCCATCCTTTGGGTCAATTTCCATGATCATTTAACTACAATCGATAGATGATTGTATGTGTCGACCACCTCACCCGCTACAGCGAAGCGGCGGCCATACCATCTTCAACAGCTGCGTGCGTTGCAATGCCTTTGCTTCCATTTATTATTCTTCGATATGATCCTCCCCGTGTGATCATTAGTGATCGTGGTCATCCGTTCGTTGCGGACGCTGTAGAAGAACCGGTTCGTCTATGCAATTCGCAGTTCCACCATTCAACATCTTATCACTCTCATACAAATTGACTTTTAGAGTGTACGAACAGAACACTGACATACTGGCCATGTACGTATCGTCCGACCACAAAGACTGGGATGATGTTCTCCCCTCCCTCACTTACGCTTACAATACTGCAAAGCATGAGACGACTAATTGCAGTCCTTTTTATCTCCTTTACGCACATCCACCGCTAAGCTGCATAGACTCGATACTTCCGTTTGACAGCGAGTACTCTGTCGCGAAGACGCTGTGTCTTGCCGAAGAAGCGGGCGTACTGCTCGTCTTCGTACTTTGGCATCGCAGCACCTAACGAAAGAACGCTACGGCAGCCGACATGAGCGTGTCTCGTACAGCAAAGGAGACTTTGTGCGGCTGTGGACCCCGCAACGTAAGCGTGGCTTATGTGAAAAGTTAAAACCCCATTACACGGGCCCATTCGTCTATCTTGATCGCTTGAGCAATTTGACCTACGTGGTGGCACGGTTGACGTCAGCGGGTTGTCGGTCAAGCCGGACCCAGCTGGTACATGTCGCCCGTCTCAAGCGGTTTCACCCGACACATTCTCAGTGATTGACTCGCCCAGCGGGCTTCGTCTGTGAACCAGAGAATGCGGCGGGTATAAGCCGAGCAAGGAAAAGAGGAAGAAGACGTGAGCTGGTGCAGTATACCTACACCATCATTACCCGACCATCAACCTCGCCCTGTAACTGAACATACTGAAACCTTAACCGTAACCATACGTACAAAAATTAAGCCAGCTTCGCACTAGGCGTGCCAAGCCTGAAGGGAGTGCGGAGCGAGAAACCCTTCTTTGTTTCTCTTCGGTTTTATCTTTCTCTTCTCCCCTCTTTCTTTTTTTTTCTCTTTTTCCGCTTTTTCTGCCATTTTTTCTCCCTTCATTTCTATTTATTTCTTTCTCTCTCTTTAACTATTTCTTTCTCTTTCTTGCTGTTTCCATTTTTCTTCCTATTTTTTTCCTTTCTTTCTCTCTCTTTCTATTTTTTGCTTGCTTCTTTCTTTTATTTTTATACGTGGTTTTGGCTGCGTAACGCCGAGCAACGACAGCATACGACAGCCTGGGCCCCCTAAAGCGTTCCGCACTTATCATCATCAAGGCGCTCGAAGAACAAGAGGAAGAAGACTTCTCCTTGGCGTGAGCGCGCGCTCCATATGCTACAATGTCTATGCTATTCGTGGTTTTTCCAAGCTACGACAGCATACAATAGCATACGACAGGCCGGGCCCCTAAAGTGCTCCACACTTAAAACAATCAGTCCTAAAAACTAATCGCTTTATAAAGGGCTTTGACAATTTTTCAGCAAAGCTTTAGCTATGAGTATACAGCAGTGCTTATACTGGAAACATGCAACGAAATTGTCACGAAGTTTCAGTGACATGTTCCCAAAATTTGAAATGGCAATGAAAAACACCGTAACCTCCATCAATTTATCGGCGAATATCCTCTTTTTAAGAGCCGATCTTATAGGCGCATCATTTAGGTCTTACGGCCTAAGTGGTTTTCTTGACGAGCTGGCAACCAGGCACGGCCTGACAGCCATCTCCGCTTAGGAAACCGACGGCTTTCCTAATAAAGTTGTTTACTACTACTTGGCAGATAATTTTGACGCAAGCAAAGAAGCCCGAGTGAAAATATTCACCGCTTTTGTACACAAAGACACATGAAGAGTCTTAAGAATGCTGTCATTTATGCTCTATTGTTTTTTGCGCGGGTTGGAATGAAGCATATCTTTTTATAAATAATGTGTGTTTGTGCTTGTATTCGTAAAATAGATTAACAAAGTGATCGTTTGCCTTATTCTGCTTTATTTATAGAAGGGCACAGCTCAATGTGCTGAAAAAAAAATTACTCAAATGAAAATAAAAGGAAACGCAATTAGATGCAGCACAAATAAGATGAGCTAATTCGCATAAATGATGATGGATTGCAACACGGTGAGCAAGAAGGCATCAATAAAATATAACGCATCTCAGGCGTTCCTTTCAAGTGCATGAAAAACTAAACCATTCGCAGGCACAAACAATAAGCTAGGGTTGCCAGCAACCAAAAACGAAGACACATAAGTTGCCGCACGTCTTGTACTTCTGGAAGATTGTAATGACGTACCGAATGGTGTCGGTCCATGCGTGTACGTGTTTAGTCTAATGCAGGTCGATATCTTTCTTTCAAGTCTAATTTAAGAAAGTCGCTATTATCAAAGATACCAGGAGGCCATTTGGCCATGAGCGCCCCACACTGCTAACCTCAGAAAAGTTGATGCGAAGGTGTAGAAAAAGATTTTGCTAATTTCATCAGGACAAAGCGTGAAAGAGAAATGTTCGCTATGACAAAGATGATGTATAAAAAACGGGGATGACCAACGTTCAAGGGGCACTCATAATAATTTCACTCACTTCGACATGGCTTCGATATTTCAGACAACGCCTCTTCTATTTTTTTTTTCAATGCCAGTGCACACGCTCGCTCTTCAAAGGGAACCGTCGGCCCGCCTTAGTTAGGGAGTGGTCGTGGCGCGACGCCGCCTAGAGTGTATGACTGTTTTCATCACACGTGCGTGTGAGCGCGTTCCCGTGGAAATGCGGTAGACTCGCCGTCCCTCTTCTATATCATCGGTCTGTCAGATTTGTTTCTTCGTATTTCTTTGTCTGCGAGTCGAAACAATGCCGCCGCCGTCTCATAGCGCTCGTGTGACACATCTCAGAGCCAGTGCATGCAACAGCGTCGCTGTGACGCGCCCGCGTCGATAGGCCGCATAGCGCCATGAACTTACGTTAGAGAGCCAGCGTGACAGCCAACATAGTGATCATGAGAGATGCAAGACACTGACCGACGGATCATAACACAACTGAACAAAAAATTACTTCACCTGACATCCGTCGTGAGGCACCACCTAAAGGGTACTTTTCCCCATGCACGCAAAGCAGGCGCGAAGGCTAGCTTACGGGGGAGCGTAGGAAAGAACGAGAGGAGAGGTTGGTGAACGGCTGGATTGGGCGCATGTGACTGGCATTGAAAAAAGTGAGGAGGCGCTGTTTTATATAATCAACGCTATCTCGCCGGGGTGCGACAAAATTCCCGTCCATGTGATGATGTAATCATTCTGAAACTGAGGCATCTATAGGTGACATCGCAAATTAGTTACGCAGCTTGTTTCAATTAGATTTTTGGTACGGTTCACAATTCACGGAATATCGGAATTTCCCTGTTCGCCCTAGAAAATAGAACGCTTTGCATTGAAACGGATTCAGTGTTTCGTAAACTAATTGCAGGTGGGACCCTAACGGCGCAGTTTCACGCACCTTCTTGTGTGTGCCTAATTATCACATAAGAATAGGTGCACCTAGCTATAGAGTTATTAAGATTTTCCGAAGAAAAACTGCGTTCTCTGGAATCAGCAGTCACTTCGGGCAGGTCTCGCAATGTACTCTAATAGCACAAAATGACTCCTAGTATATGTAGTAAAGGCAGTTTCCTGAAATTGCGGAAGCGGGCCAGAAATGGTGCGCGAGTTTATTTGTTGCACAGTCAAAGTGTGTGGAAGCAGCTTAGAAGCAGCTTAGTAAATAAAAAAAAAGGCGTTCATCGCTTTCGCCCACTTTCGCATCGAAGACCAGTAAGCATTGTTTCATACATTCTGTTAGCCCTGTTATCAGTTGGACTGCATAAGAAACAGAGTGCTTCACAGGGTGACTCATGCATGCGCCTAAAACGACTGGAAGGTGAAAGCTATCTTATTTTTCATCAGAACGAATAGCCGGGCGAGTTGGTGCGCCCCTTCCATCTTGAACGAAACGAACTGCGCGATCTCAGTCGATGTATTGATCCTATCCCGCCCCCCTCCGAAAAACATTCTGCACAAAAACGTGGTTTTGCAGTGCCTCTAGGAACAGACATTGCAAGCTCACCTACCACGCCCCGTCTAAAAGCTTTCTGCACCTCACCTGGTTTCGCACTGCCTCCGGGATAGGCCTACCTTTGATTAAGTGAAGATGTCATGTGACGGCGTCATCATGTGAAGTCACGTTATGTACCGTAATGATGACGTCACACATTTTGGTTACCTGTGACGTCATCACGTGATGACTTTTTACATCACTCGTGTTGACGCCGACAGTCAATTTTCGTGTTTCCTCAGGCATCGAAGGCTTGCGCCTTAAAAGCCTCTTTATATCACTTTCATTTCTAATGGCTAATAGTCTAATTTTAAAGGATTGAAACACTGCCTACTGTGTATGTGTTTCCAGGCGGGATCCAAGTTTTAATAAAACACTCATTTGAAAACAAGGACACAAATTATCAGGCGCTAATTGTCTCAGTCAATTAAATTCTGATTTTCATTGATTTACATCCACTGACGACTAAGCAGCGAATGGAAGACACTCAGTCAGGATTGCGAAAACAAACGCCACAACGCGCTGACTTGCGCGAATGAAGCTATGAATAAAACCATTAGCGTCGCCAAGACGCGCGAAGCGTCTGAACCCGGGAGTTGCCTCGCGAAAACATCTTAAACGAGTATTATATCGCCTGATGGGACGTAAGCTCGTGGCACATTGGCACGATCATCGGATTTGACCCTGAAGACTCAGAATTCAAATATCGCCTTTTGAACAAAGTTAACACATTACTTTCTTTATGCGATGTCCACAACCCAGGAAACTTGCCTAGAGTGCTGGAGCGGGATGTTCGGCACCGTATAGGAGGCGTTTACGAATAACATGTGTAATTTTGATCATCATCATCATCATCATCAGCCTGTCTACGCCCACTGCAGACCAAAGGCCTCTCCTATGTTCCGCCAATCAACCCGGTCCTGTGCTTTCTGCTGCCACGTTATACCCGCAAACTTCTTAATCTTCTCTGGCCACTTAACTTTCTGTCTTCCCTCGCGCATTTTCATTCTCTTGGAATCCAGTCACCTACCCTTAATGACCAGCGGTTACCTTGCCTAAGCGCTACGTGTCCTGCCCATGTCCATTTCTTCTTGATTTCGACTATGATGTTCTTAACACTCGTTTGTTGCCTCACCCACTCTGCTCTCTTGTCTCTAAAAGGAGCAATGACATAATATTTCAAGCTGGAGATGTGGCCTTCACTCGATAGCTTGGTATGCGTAGGTTTTTGAGAAAAGTAAGAATTGTGTCCGTTACGTAGAAGGGCAAACAGCGTGCGAAGGCTCAACGGAGCACTCAGGACCCTGCGACATCGACAGTACTTTGACGAGTTCGGCGGGCCCCCAGGCCACGCACCAGGCGCTTAGTGACGATTCGCTAGTAACGACAACGTCGATGATGTCAGTGTTGTCATAATGATGCGGACTGGCGGCGACGCCTGTCAGCGGCTTCACTTCGATTGTATGTGTTGGTTCGTCTCAAATCCTGCGTCATCGCCGCGCCGCTTCGAATGGTTTGTCGTGTGCTGGTCAACGTGTGATAATTCGGAGCGACGATCTCAACAGCATTACGTGCCAGCATGTCGTGAAACAGTTGTGCGTGATTTACAGCAGTGGTGTTTCAAGTACCACAAGAAGGAATGTCTTTGTCGCTCAGAGCTCCAACAGTCGTTTATAAAAGCTTCCAGGTTGGACTGCGCAAGCAATTTACGTCTCTCCACGCGTTTCCTCAATGCATTGAACGTTGGCCTTACACCCAGAGAATGTGCTGTTATTGAGTATCTGATAGCGACATGGGTGAGACGCGCCAGCGCTGATGCCTGGCTGGGGACGAGAGGCGCAGAGCGTCGACAGCGTGTGTGTGCGTGTGCGTGTGAGTGGGCAGTGAAAGAAGATGAGTCCGGCGTAATGGAAGAATCGGCAGACGCGAATGGAATTCTGAGCAGTGCGGACCTATTTAACCTTTAATAAATCGTTGAATAAATCGTTTGTTCTTATTAGCCACCGCACTGCTTATTTTTGTGGACAAAATAAGAGCGCCTGTCGCGTCCACAACGTTTCTTCCTATTCTGTGTTCTCAGCAGCCAGCATGGCCCAAGCGTGCGTCTCCAGGTGTCTCCTCTTCGCTGCTGAAACCGGCTTCCATTTTGGAATCGCTGCTTTGCAAAGAATCGAAGCGAAAGTGATTTGCGACGTCACGAATCGCAGTGATTTCCAATATCTCAGCATTTTCTTCATCCCTTGTAGACACTGATGACGGTGGCAACGACAATGGCGGTGACGAAGACATGACTGCACGTGCGGGCCGAGCGGACGAAATGTCAGCAGGAACTCGGGTCACCGCTTTCGGTGTCCATGCGATCTGGGGCCCTTTCGGGGCGTGACCGCGAGGGATGACCCAGCGGCGGCGCTGCAACGTGCCGGGCTTCGCACCTGTTTTGAACCATGCTCGTTACTGGTCATACTAATCAATATTAGCGATATTTATACATCCACCTTGGCATTATCAGTGGTGAATCATTACTAGGGGGTCCACAACCACACGTGGATCCAAAAAACTAGACATGCGTAAAGTTGATGTCACTGCTCCTTTAAGGTTACACGTATAATTTTCCTGTCCATTGCTCGCTGCGTCGTCCTCAATTTAAGTTGAACCCTCTTTGTAAGCCTCCAAGTTTCTGCTCTTTAGGTAATTACCGGTAAGTTGCAGCTGTTATATACCTTCCTTTTGGGGGATAGCGGGAAACTACCATTGATGGTGTGTGAATGCTTGGCGAGTGTGCTACACCCCATCCGTTTTCTTACAGTTACTCCAGGCTCGTGGTTCGGCTCCGCGTTTACTACCTATCCTAAGTAGATGTATTCCTTTACAACTTCCAGTGCCTCGTTGACTATTGCAAAGCGCTTTTCTCTTCCGAGACTGTTGCATGTAATATAATTTGAGATAGCCCTAATATCTCCATGCATGCGCAGCCTTCAATAATGCATGATCAGGTGTTGGCCCTCTCGAACCAGTTGTCATCGACAGGTGGCGCCCGTGCAGTCTGAAGTGCGCCACTACATAGTTCTAGATAAGTGTGCTGAGCATTCCACAAATGATCTGCACTGGAGTCACTCGCGCGTGTGTGTTGTAACGCCACTAGAGGGGAGACGTCACTCGAACGGCAAGTGCGTGTTTTTTGTGTATGGATAGCACTACTTGCTACACATACCCGGTTGTTCATTTGATCGGTCGGCTGGTCTGCCGGAGCTTCTGGAAGACAGCTAAAGCTGTTCCGTCATAAATAAAAAAAAAATATTGAGCCATTGCACTCTATGCAAGTGAACGACCAGCGGAGCTATTTATTATAACACATAGAGATATCAAAAAATTCGTGAACACGGGGTGTCGCTGGCGCTGACGTGTCGACAAGCGTACTTGTTTTCTTCAAGGCAACTATAGTTGCATCTTGCGTCTTCCTCTGAACGTCTGCTTTTTTTGAACAACATGCATATAGGTGACACAGAATCTTGGATAAAGATACGAAATAATTTATTGTCGCTCTAGATAGTCATCCTGACGAAAGATGCACACACGCATTCATTGTATGTGTGTATATTAAGTGGAGAGAAGAGGTAAGCCGTTTGGACCAACGAGCGGCGCACTTCCCCACACCTGCACATCTGTGACACCTATCTTCCAAGCGACTGATGCGCGCCACAGCACCGCCCACGCAATTATGACAGCCGATTCCCTGACGGATTGTGTTTTCTCGTGGTGCGGTCCAACTGATTCATTTGGTTCACATATATTCTTTTTTTTGCAAGCATAGGCGTATAGCCCTGTGGTTAAGACATTCACCATCAGAGCGTGGGTGTCCATGCAGAATTCCAGCTCAGCTAAGAAATTTTAAAGCGCAGCTCTTGGGCGCCCGCTCCTGCGTTGAGCGGCGTCGTCGTCGATAAGGTAACCGATAGACAGGAAATAATAAATTGCGAAACAAATACCCAGGACCGAATGGCATTTGAATCCGGGCCCTCTGCGTGGCAGTCTAGTCGTCTATCACAGAGCGACGCTGATTCTTGAAACTCATTCGCAAAAAGACCCTACACAGGCATCATGTAAGTCAAGGAATCACGGTAACCTATGTAATATTGCGTGGCAGAAGACTGAAATAACCGCCATCACACAATGCTAATTGCGCAACGAGTGTGTGGCTTAATGCTTCCCATCCACTGAAAAGTGCTCAGCTATAATTCTTCATTGTCACCAGCCAGATGCAGCATCAACAAAGTGCACATAATACCTAAAAGATGTGTGGCGGGTACCTCGCTTATCTGCGGAAAGGTGAAAAATGGCGTATTACTTCACTTCACAAAAAGTATGATTTATGGCGTAGTGGACACCTTGCATGTGTACTTGTATTAGAATGGGTTCTAGAAAAGCCGCTCTTCCAGCTTTCGATGGGACTTTCCTGCGTTTGGCGGCGTCCCCGAAGGCATCGGCGTAACTCACAGAGCGAACGAGGACGAAAGAGAGCGAACGCGTAGCACTTGAGCGCTGGCAGTTTCTGTGGCAATATGTAACGAAAGTTACATTGCTATGACTGTGGAAAGCCGAAACTTCCAACACAGTTGGCGTCACCCCAACACGAAGCTGCGCTCAGCATTCGCATTAGGCAGTATCGTAATTGTCGGTGATTTTTATTGCAATAGCAATTATATGGACACTCTCGGCTGGTTTCCGCCGTCTCGAACGGGCGACGTCTCGCTCCGCAGCGCGCGGCGTTAGACGGCTAGGACACGAGAGATAATTCTTTCAGGCTGCTAACGGCGAGCTATTTATATACACCATTTACTTCAGCATGCTTTCTTGATCACCACCGAGATGGCGCGAAGTGCGCCCGGGGCGCGCTTTAAAGGTTGTAGCCCCGTTCCTGCGACCGCCGATGCTCTTCGCCCTACAGCGCGTGGTCGCCTTCGTGCGCTTATCTCCAGGAAAGAAGGGGACGGGGGTGGAGCGGGGGATTGTATGTCTTGTGCTTTCACCGCGATGTCCGCGCTGAAGTGACAGAGCGTACGAAGCTCAGATTGCTCGCTGCAGCGGCCGCTTTCGCGAAAGGAGCGCGCTGTTCAAACAGAAATAAGCAACAACTGTGGCATTTAGTTCGCGCTCGTCCTGTGTGCACCTGTTCGTTCGTTTCGTGCGTCCTGCTTTGTATTTGACCAGCGCGTTTCGAATGTCGAGCTGTGACGCATGATAGTTCGCACTCGTCCTGTGCGCGTTCTTTTCGTGCGTCCTTTGGGCTCGAGCGACGCGCTGGCAATTTCGAGCTGCTTTCCGTTCTTCGCGTAACATTTAAATTTGTTGCTATCGCATTCATTGCTTCGCCGCTGCGGCGAAACTTTGACTTCCTTTTTGTTATGTTTCTGTATGGCTGTTTATGTTGACGCACAGGAAGAATGCACAGAACCAGAGCCATATTGGCCTCGAGGCCCACCACTGGAAACGCCGGCGCCACCGTCGGCGTGACGTGCTTGGCAGGATCGCGTGGTCTCAGCGGCCGCGTCGGCTGCTTGTGGCGCACTGCCGCGTGCTTTGAAAACGAGTTTCAAGTCCCACATGCGCTGCGGTCTGTTCAAATTCGGAAGTTTTCTCTCATTTTCTACTCAATTGAAACCATTGTAATAGAGTGGCTGCCTCCGAAGGCGACGAACATGGGGCTCTACCGCTCGGTGCCGCAGTGCCGCGCTTAAGCAAAGGAGCCCATGGTGTCAGCCTACACTGGTAACCGCGGGACAAGAAACAGCGTGAAGCATGGGTTGTAAAGCTAAGAACCGGCACGTAGCCATCGGCTACGAGTCTTGTGTGCAACAAGCACTTCCACGACGAAGACTTTTGTTACTGCGTCGGCCTTGCGATGGTCGGTGAGTAGCAGACAGCGCGCACTGAGACGATGGCTCGCGCGCGCTTCCCGCCGGCAAATGATGCTTATCTGCCACATGATGGTAAAAGCGCTACCTTTTACCACGTGCGATGCCATCTCAGAAGCCTCCAATGCGACCTCTTGATCGTCGGCCCCGTGCTCAGCGTTCACAAAATCGGCTGCAGATGCGCAGGTCATTGTTTAGATACGTTGAATTAAAAAAAACGCACAGGGTCCCTTATGCATTCGTTAAAGATGACTAGAAAGCGAAAGCCATCGTCTTCTTGTCAGTCGATGTACTGATTCTCCCGCGCCCTCCTCCAAAAGCGTTCTGCACCTAACGCTGTTTTGCCCGGCCTCCGTGACCGATCACGGAGGCAATGCAAAGCGACCATGACGTGTGAATACGTCATGTGACGTCACATTACGTGACGTCATAATGACGCTACATATTTTGGCGATCTGTGACATCATGATGACGTCATATGGGAACACCATCACGTGACGATTACTTTTTGCATCACTCGTGTTGACGCCGCCGACGCGGGACGCCGACGGGCAACCTTCCCATTTGATGAGGCATGCATTGCTTCATAAGCTACATAAATTTTGCATTGCCTCCGTGATCGGCCCACAGGCCAACCCCATGTATTTTCTTTGAGCCTCATTTATTTACGTGGGAAAGATGCCACGCTGTTGGCGTTACACACGACACTGCTTCCAAAATTGCTGGGGTACTCGCCAAATAATTACTATCCTGTTTTACGGCTGCTGGTTGCTGCAATACCTTCTATTTTATTCACCGCTATTTCAAGTTCATTTGGGTCCTAGTTCACAGCCGACCTTTGCAGAACAAGTCCGGCAAACTTTACTGTATTTTCTTTCTTTTCCTAGGCGTCGCATGCTACTACATGCTGGGTCTCGTAGACTGGTTCTCCTTCCACCAGCAATCTCGAAGTGGTGAAGCTTTGGTCTATGAATTTGTTGATGACAGAGAGCGGCAAGTTCACTGGAATGCAAACGGAACGATAATTAAGGAGCATTAAAAAAGGGCGTCGCATTTGCTCACGTTTTGTGTGAGCACCAAACGAAACGAATGCGCTGAATAAAGAAACAGAAGCAGCGGCATTTGCCCGCTGAGAAGACCGATCAATACGCAGTGCGAGACAACTTGTCAAATGACATTGAAACATACCCGAATTTAGACCGGAAAAAAAAAAAACACTGAGTCGTCGGGGCGGCAGATCACAAAGTTGCCATGCGCACCGAAGCCGCAGTTGTAAGGAAATTGTTTTTGAACTGCTTTTGATAGCGTCCGCGCAACAGTAGTTGTTTGTTTACTCACAAATTCTCATATTTTGCGGCCTAAAGTTCACAGCGCGGTGCCAAAACGCGCTCGTAGCAAAAGCGAAACCATGAGTACGAACATACATGCAGACGATCATACATGCAGAGGCAGTTGTCGTCGCGAACCCGTGCGATCGCTGGCTTGAGGCTTCTTTCTGTTATGCTCCGTTTGGTTATACAGGCAGTCGTCTACTCTAACGAGATATTTCACATAGTTTGCACTCAGCGAGTGACTACCTTTCACGCAAGAAGCCGGTTCAGGGGTCTTCAACGCGGTGACAGCGTGAAGCGGGTGCTCGGTTTTCTGCAAAGAGACAGCGACTGTAGACTATCTTGTGCTTTCAGTTCGTCGAAAATGATTATTTTGACAGTAAAGAACAGAGTTCCGTTCGAAAGTACTTACAGAAATGCCCTGGAGGGCTTCCGCGAGGTGTTTTTATAGAGCGCCGACAGCAAAACCTATGGGGAGCGCGCCGGCGGTATCCTGCCTAGCACGCAATCGAGGCGCGTCCGATAGAGGGCGACTCCGTAACTCCTCGAGGCCAATACAGCTTGGCTGTAAAATTTCTTCCCGAAGGCATGACTGTGAGGCGATTGACGTAGCAGCTACGAGCTGCCTTGCAGTCTACAGGTGTACGAAGCCCACAGTGTTGGCTTGGCGGCTATTACACTGCGCTGCTATCTCGAGGGGACAAGCTGTATTCGGGACTGCATATAGACGGGTGCGAAATGATCCCGCTGTATACGGTGCACCTTAAACGCGAGTTATGGTTCTGCACACACAGTACTCTAACAATTGTTTTTAGGCGTAGGAAGTCTGGCTGTACTGCATCACAACACATACACCATCGATGTTAAACTGAGGTCCTTATGGTTGTGTGTTAAAATATAATCATGGCATCACACAAAGCTCATTGTATGAAAAAATTACGACAAGCTCTCAAGAACTTCGCGCGCTTTGGCATTTTTCCTTACGCCATGCCACAATACAGAAAGCACCGGCATGATCATTACATGTTTTGTGTTGTCGCCACAAGCAAATATATTGCCAACTAGCTCGGCAATACATTCTTTTGGCTTACTTAATGCCGCAACATTGTATTCAGGTTGGTCATGCCAAATATTCGGGCAAGCTTGGAGACTGTGCGATACTGCACGGGCCGTTCACTGTTGAGAGACCAAACAGCAGGCGTACGAAACGATAAATTTGTTAAAGAAGGCAAAATTAGCCTTTTTATGAATAGAACTGTGCTTTTTATCGCATAAATTTGTTGCACCTAGGATGTTCATGCACCCGTCTGTTGCTTCGCTGCATAATACCGTGGAGAGCAGAGTCGTCAACTACCATACAATGTGACGTAGCTAAGAGTGCGCTACATATAAACAGGTTCGAGTAGCGTAGTAGAGAGGGCGCTGCTGTTTTTGCGTTGTGAGACAGAAAGACTGAGGCAAACGCGGATGTTTTGATTCAGCCAGCCTCGCAAACCCCTCAGAATGCTAGGCATAGAAGAATGCGCATTCAAAGAAAACTTCTCACACTTCGGCTGCTAATAGATTCTTTCATATTCTGCTTTTCAGATGAAATGCATCACCAACTTGAGGGCGCAAAGCCAAAATTTATTTTCTGCGAATTACAAGAAATTTCGAAAGTGAGGAATGCTTGCAAGGACGTTGCGTCTGTAGAGGTAAGATACTTTACTACTAAAGGGCAATCATGAAGTACATGTGCGTACTTTCCTCGGCATCCCCGATAATGTAATCACTCATAGACGAGACCCCGGTAAACATATAATTTCTCGGTCTCTATTGTCTACGTCTTTTACCAGCGAGGAATCATGTCAACGACACGATGTTTGTCAGGCGTCAGTGGTGAAATGTCTAGTCAAGTGATACAACCGGAAACCGTTTCGCACGCAGCTAGAAATTGCGCTTCTACAATGTATATAAGAAATAAGCTCCGGCTATACAAACGGCATGTATTGCTCGTGTCTGCATTTATTGCCATCCCTCCATCATGTTCCAGAATTTTTTTTTTCGTTTTGCCTCCCATGAAAAAGCCTTGCTTTTTCTTTCTTCCCATTGGTGTTCCTCAAATAATAACGCAGTCTGCATTATTCTGTGATGCTCCAAACGCAAAGTTCTTTTCCACAAATGTGGTTTGCAGGCTATCATCGCTGTCAATGGTGCGTGTGAAGGGGCGCACACTCTGTCGGAACTGATGCAAACAGAACTCCCAGAGAACGAAACGCCTCTGAGCCAGAGTCCCGACACAACACTGTGCATTATATACTCGAGTGGCACTACGGGATTGCCAAAAGGTGTAGAGCTGACCCACCGCAACATTATAGCTCAAGTGACAGCATACAGGTAAGCACTCAATAGTTCTTTTTCTGGGGAAAAAGTTGATGAGTACTCGTTCAACTATATTACGTAGTGCTAATTTATGCTCCATGGGCGATCGGAAGCTAAATAAAGCTGAAGTACTTAATATGGAAAGACGATGCGGTGATTCCGGAAAAAAAAGCCGCTGTATCTTAGACAGGTGTGCTAGAATGGGTAATTGCCGAGTGAGTTAGGGCCATTGAGCCACATGAAGCATCGTGTCGGGCTCAATGACACTTAAGGCAGGAAAACCAACACACAGCTAACCGTGAAGTTTTACGTCGCCACGAAGCCATAGAATCTTTTCGAGGGAAATCTTCGGTCGAAAAAGAATAAAAAGTGGGTCCATGGATGTACGAAAGTTTTATCCGCATAGGCGAAATGCAGAAGGTGGTCTATAAAAAACTACTGCATTTCTTTATTTAATGTTCAGATGGTATTTCTAGAAATTTAGGACTGCTTGAAGAAACTGTGAACTTCCTCAGTGGTCGCGCATTTTCTCTAAACCACCTCCATTTATTTCGTATAAATAGAAAGCAATCAAAACTTTACATAGACATGAACATACACAGTAATGCGCATATTGTTCTACCGTTGGTTTACCTAGTTCAATGGGCCTTCTCGCCAAATCGCACGACATGTACAGCTGGACAGCGGCTTAAATCTAGGAAGATCATGAGGGAGGACTATAGGACAATCAAAAGGTTGTTTTAAATAAAATAAAATGAAGCGAGCATGGGCCTCCGCACCGGTTCAAGGAGCTTAACTTAACAGTACTGAGCAACCAATAGAAGAAAGATGCGTTGGAGAAGTAATTTTCAAAGTACAACTCTTAGGTAGGATATGACATATTTCTATCTATTATGCAAAATGTAACTCTTAGGTAGGATATAGCATATTTCTAGCTAGTATACCATTCGAATTAAATCATCGAATGAAAATGCTAGCACATTTTTGTTATAATGCGTAAAGAAAAGGCTTTTCTTTAACTTCAGCTCCATTCCCCACCATGTATACCTGTTTGAGCCTTCCATGATTTACGCCTACAGTCTTTTCTGAAGCATGCTTATGTTCACTGGTAATTAAAAAAAAAAACTCACAGGGTTCCTTCTGTAGTCACCTAAGACGACTCGAAGGCGAAAGCCATCATCTTCTTCTCTTTCTTCTCGGTCAATTTATTGATCCTTACCTGCTCCCCTCGGACAGTTTTCTGCACCTAACGTGGTTTTGCACTGCCTCCGTGATGGGCCCACCTTTGACCGAACGACAATATCGTATGCTGACGTTGTGGTTACGTCACAAATTTAGGAAATATGTGACGTCACGATTACGGCATATGACGACTTCATCACGTGATAATGACGCCACCGACACCGCCGACTTTTCGCGCTTCATGAGGCCTCTAAGGCTTTCGCCTTAAAGGGGCCCTTTAACAATTTTCTAAGTAATCATCGAATGCCCTCATTAAGGGAGTTTATATCCTGACGAATCGACCGACGCAAAAAAATTTTTAGAACCCGTCAAGTACGACCGGAGTTACAATGATATGTCGCACGCTTTAAGAGCTTTCTCACTCCTTGCGCACCTGCGAGTGCGCTGAAAGTTACGTACGGGTATGGATGGGTGTGACAAGAGGGCACGAAGCTACGGCCTTCCGTCAGCGCGCGTGATGACCTTGAGCACTTTATTTTTTTTTTCTTTTTTCCTTCGAAAGAGCGCCTTACTTTCAGCTGATCGCGAGCGAGCGGACGGGCACGTCGCGGCATCCTGCAGAGGCCGCGGTAACTTTGCAGCTCACGATGCTCAAATAAGGGAATGGCCGTGGACTTTGGGATTATGGCGCGGTCATTTGGGCGTATTATTACTCAGTGTAATCGCGACTAGCCCCCCTACACACATTACTTGGGTGGTTGGGGGGCACAACTAGCCCCCCAATACACATTACCTGGGTTTGTTGCCTCTTTTGTCAGTGTAAGAGCGAACGAATTCCAGCTGACTTTCAGAATTCATTGTGAACTCCATTGTAAATTCCGCTGTAATGTGTGGCTCGCATGTCTTCAGGAGCCTCGACTACCGATCAGCAGCGTTTTCCGACCATGACGAAAAAGTGTTCCAAACACAACCATAGTCGATCAATCGCACGCATTCTTCATAGTCAATGGCTTCCACCAAGTTGTCGCCATAAACAAATAACGGTAGGTTATAATACACTTATTTTCATCAGGAAGATGAGGAAGGCTATGATAAGAAGGAGAAAATCTGTTTGACTAGCTCCACCCTCTAAGGAGTTTACTTTGGCGAGCATACCGGAAACTATGCTGCTCACCTTCAAAAAACTTACCCCAGTTCCACCAAACCTGTGCACCGCCGCGCCGCGCAGCCACCGCCGCCTGTTTTGCTCGCGCCGCTCGCGCCGTCGTCGAAGTCCCAAGAATGATCACGCCGCTGCCGCCGCTGCCGCCGCTGCCGCCGCCGCGCAATAATTGAGACTCGCCGCCATTTGTCATTTCTTTTAATCCGAATGGGGATGCAGGACAGCCCGAGTTTAGCGAAACTCGGAATGTCTCCGAGCTCTGGCGGAACCCCCTTTTTTACGAACTAGCAGTGCGAAAAGGTCAACTCCAGCTCTCAGCGCGCGCCGTATTTCGTTGGTTACTATGGAACGCGGCGTCACGTCAAGGGCGGCCGACAAAGTTTGGTGGCGTCTTCAAGCCAGCGTCATCTTCCTTCATTTGTTTGTCGTTCCACTGAGTGTGTAACTGCAGCCATGCAAGAAAAGCGTCAGAAAGTTTTACTAAGTGTATTTTTTAGAGGTACGGGCTGTTTTAATTCATTTTCAAGCGCTTAATGCCTGCACGGAATATTCTTTACAATAATCAGTACAATGACATCTTAGATTAGCTCCGGCCGGGAACCGTTCAACAGCGCGCCGCCGGAGCTAATTGCCGAGGCCACGTGGATCATCATAATCATCATCATCATCGGCCTCTACCATCTAGCGCGTTGCTCGGCCGGTGCACGCTCTCTTCGTCGTCTTCTTGATTTTCTACTCGCTCCCAGGACAGAAGCGCCCGGCTCATTAGCTAATAGGGGATATTCATAATGCATTGTGCTCCCGCAATACTGGGCGCATCCGCCATTTTTTTATGGGTGCCGTCGCGGAATCGTCTGCTAGCGTCTCTATAGGAGAGCCCACGATGAGGCTGAGGCGCAGTCATTGGCGAAGCTTTCAGACCAAGAAAATGTGGCTCTTTCTTTCGTCATCCAGGGCCGAACGGTGAGCGGACCTCACTGTGCTGCCACAAATTGACGAGAACTCAATATCGGAGCTCTGCGCGTATAAAAAACTCATCCGGACGGCAGCTGCAAGAGGCGCACCGCTTCGCAAAGCCGAACTGCAATTCTCCATTGGCGTGCGCTTCCGATCTGAGGTGCGCGTTCAAGAAAAGTGTTCGTTGCAGATGAGGCGTGACTGTCAAACTTCTAAGATAACTTTGGACTGCAATACATCTCCATTGTATTTCCCACAGTGATTTTATACTCGCGTCATAAACACTCATCAGATGTCGACACCACGTTGTTTCCGCGCGACCTTTGCAACACTGTGTTGCTTTTCTCGACTAATTTCTTTAGACACAATTATCTGTATACCCTCCGCAGTAGCGTGTGTTGTAGTTTTTTTCGAAATAAACAAAGCATAGACATGTGATGAGCGGTGCGCCGCAAACCAGACAAAAATACGGATCGCGCGTTTCAACTGCATACAAAGAGAGCAGCCCGAGTATTGCTCTTTCACTGCACACTGATTGTTTATAATGTTTTGTGGTCGTAATCTATCACGCGGACTTAGTATTGTCGCTCGTGTTCTCTTGAACGCTATACGTGTGCGTTAATTGACATACCTTTTCAAAATATTCCGCTTTTTGCTTTCGCATGCCATGGAGGCGCGCGAGGGCCCGCGATCAGCTGAAAGATGAGAGCGATGATCTACACGATCTACATAATGTGCCTCGATACGCTCGGTCTACCGAACAAACGACTCCATCTACTGTAAGGCTCCTAACTCTTCGCTGCGTGCTCGCAGCGCACGCTGACAAATGAACAAAAGAAATAAAAATTGGGGAGGAGCTAAGCATGTAGGGAAGGGTGTTTTAGCTCCACTAACGTGAAACCTGTGGAGCGGCGAAGCACGCAGTGTGCGTCAGTGTTTCCCTCAGCAAAATAACTGCTAATGCGCAATGAGAGACAGAAGAAAAATTAGACGCACAGACCCGCAGTCCGCTTTTAATTAACGTGCACGCTGCGAATCTTTATTGTTTACCTACGCACAAGAAAAATCTCCCACCGGCACTACATTGCAGGTCAGGATTCAGTGCCTATATATACGGGGTGACCGGTGAACACTTGTGCGTCGCGAGCAGTCGTTCTTTTTTTTTTTCAAATCCAGAAACTCGTTAGCAGACGCTCGCGGGATCCAATCCCGGCCGTGACGGCTCCATTTTCGTTGGAGGCGAAAATTTTTGACGCCCGTGTACTTATCTTTAGGTGCACGTTAAAGAACCCCAGGTGGTCGAAATTTCGCCAGCCCTCCACTACGGTGTCCTTCATAATCATATCGGGGTTTTGGGACGTTAAACCCCAGATATTATTTATTTATTTATTTATTTCAATACCCTAAAGGCCCAATTGCAATTACATAGGAGAGATTTAAGTGAATACATACATTTCAAACAACACTAACAGAAAACAAAATACGAAAAAAACAATAAAAAGGAAGCAGCGGTAAATCTAATCACAGCATCAAGTCAAATACGTTCACCAACATTAATGGAATACATATTCATTAGTACAATTTTTTTTAGTAATGATGAAAACACCTATGAAAATTACATCGAAAAACACTGAATATGTATCGGGAGCAATAACAGCAGACGAAACGAGGGCAATCAGACACAGGTCAGCCATGTTACTCACTATGCAAATAGCCCTGAAGCATCGAGTTCCATATGGACGGATCTGTTATTTCGGCGATGTTAGGGGGAAGGGAATGCTACGCGATTATGCGTAATCGTAATGGCGAATTTTGAAACTTCTTGGCCCTGGCAAAAATGGGAGCCACCTTGTGCGCATGATCGAGGCGGGTTGAAGTATGAGGGGCTGGAAATTTTTTGGCTGGGCGAAGGATGGGTTGCTGTGATAAAGTGAGTGAAAGAACGATAGTCGCGTATGTCGCCTGCACATGGGAAGTGTGGTAAGGTTAAGGTCCGCTTTTAGTAAAGAAACACTTATGGAACGTGAGTAGGATGATGAGATAAACCGAGCAGCTTTATTCTGTACCATTTCGAGCATGTTAGTAAGACCGATTAGGCGAGGATGCCATACGACTGAAGCGTATTCTAGCGATGGCCGAATCAATGAATTGAAAGCGCGCAGTCTTGTGTCCGTGATAGTGAAATGCAAGCGATGTTTAAGAAGGCCGAGTTTCTTGAGAGCCTTATTAGTAGTATACTCTATGTGTGCAGTCCAGCTTAGATCTGAAGTGAGTATTACGCCCAGATACTTAATGACGTGACTTTTTCTATTATCGAATCGTTTATATCATAAGAGCTAGAGCATGCAGAAGTGATATTAGTGAACAATAAGTGCTTGGTTTATTCGACAATAATTTCCATCTGCTAATTGCTGCACCATCCCCTTAATCCGGTAAGATCCTCTTGTAGTTCTACAACGTCATCTGTGCAAGTTATTTTCCTATAAACAACACAATCGTCAGCAAAAAGACGGATTGAGGAACTTATGTTAGATGCAATGTCGTTAATGTATACTAAAAAGAGAAGAGGACCCAGCACACTGCCTTGTGGCTCACCAGATGTTACTCGGGTTGGATGAGATATGTAGTGGTTAAGTTTAACTGACTGAGAGCTGTTGTTAAGAAATTCCTGTATCCATGCAGTCGTTTTCCGGTCGAGGCTGAGGTGACGTATTTTTAACATTAGCGGGTTATGGGGAACAAGATGTAAAGCCTTAGAAAAGTCTATGAAAATCGCGTCCATGCAGATGGACATATGAAGAGCTGTGTGCAGGTCTGTCACGTGTTCGAAAAGTTTAGTCTGACATGATCATTTTTCTCGAAAACCATGTTGGGTGTGAAGAAGTAAATCGTTACGGTTGAGATGGCGCATGACCTGGGAGTGTATGATGTCCTCTAGTAATTTACACGAAAATATTATCGCTAGGAGACGCTGCCTGCGTCGGTGTTGTCTCTCGCGGGCGAGGCCGCGTTCTCGTTCCGTGCGAGGTTCAGCGTTCATCGCAGAAAGAGCATTTCCATAGTCAAAGCGCTGTTCGGTCTTTCTCGCCACACGGCGAGCGCTGAGGCGGTGGAGCCCTCTTGCGCTCAAACAAATGGACGTTCACTACAGAAATTAGGCGCCTTTTTCCTCTTCAAACCACTACCACCACCACTACAGCAGACGATGCACGCCGCGACAGAAGACGACGACAACGATGCACGACGACACGCCGAGACCCTGTAGGTGCTTCGCCCCTCCAAGGGGAGGGATAAGGGGGTGTAAAGCGAAGGGCAGACGCGGCTCGCGGACTAGGTACTTCAGCGCACACTGACTTGCGAAGTTTGCAAAGAGATGCCTCTTTGAAATATTGGCGGCGATAGAGTCTCGTATGGCGCCTCTGACTTATTGCGGACGCGCGCAGCAGCGTCTGTGGCCCTGCCTACACACGTTTATATATGTAAATGATTGACTGCGTCGCTCTGCAACGCCGACAAGCTAATTTTGACCAATCATGCTCTCTCGCGCGTGTGCGACGTCCACCGTCCTTTTACAATGCATATATCATAATATATTGTTCTGCAAGCCTAGCTTATTTTGCAGGCGAGGAAATAAGTTGCACGGAGAAATAAAAACTGAGGTTGAAGAGCGCTTTTGCCCGAGCCGGTCATTTCCGAACCAAAGCACATTGCCGATCTTGTTACGAAACAAGTTCGCGTCGGCACATTCTTTTTTTTTTTGTTCAGGTAACTGATAAATTCCATTAAAGATAGTGTTATCTTGTTCGCGGCAGTGTGAGGGATCCCTCGTTGCCTGAACAGCGCACGAAGCATTGGGAAGTCATCGCAGAACGAAGATAAAAAACCAGTAGCTCGTACCTGAAATGCTGCAATACGCGCGTGTTTCATTTTCGCGCCCAACGAAACATGGCGGACGGGGCTTGTATTATTGTTGATAGATGGCGCTGAACATATTGAACATCCCCTATC
This sequence comes from Rhipicephalus sanguineus, assembly GCF_013339695.2. NCBI lineage: Eukaryota > Metazoa > Arthropoda > Arachnida > Ixodida > Ixodidae > Rhipicephalus > Rhipicephalus sanguineus. The sequence goes on from NC_051176.1 coordinate 46,905,106, forward strand.
AGCTAGGCAGTAGACCTACCTAATGAAGCCAAGACACGCTATGACCAGGGTAATTAGCCAAGTGATCCTAAGACCGAGCTAACAAAGCACCGTATTGCTAAGAACATGCTAATTAGGACCATGTTAATTCGTAACATGCTAATTACAAGCAAGCAAATTAACACCAAGCTAATAAAAGCCTTGCTAGTTAAGGGCATGCTGATCGAGACTGTGCTCAAATTTGCTCCATTCTAATGAAAACCTCGCGTACTAGGGCTGTGCTAAATAGGTCCTTGTTAATTAAAGTGCATCTAAGATCAAACTAGACAATATCATGATAATTACGACAACACTAATCAACACCAAGTTACTACCATGAAAATTGAGACTGATCTAAGCGGACTGAGCAAACTGTGCAGGGTAAGTTCACGTTGAGTCACGTAAAAAGCTCGAAGAAGCTAGGTATCAGTGTCTGCTGATGGCTCCAGCTTTGGACCATTAGTGCATGCTGACCACATTTTTTTTATAGGCAAAGAACTTATATTTAGCCCCCACCGCTTCAAACGCTTGACACTCACACGGTACTAGGACTGTCACGAGTTGAACTGGGGCCTTCTCAGAATGAACTAGTTTGAATCCCAGTCGTGTCAGTCAGTTTCATTGAAAGACGCCTACGGGAAAGTTCGGGCCCGCGCACCGCGTATGCTCTTTCCGAGGCGCAGTGCGTATGCTGCAACGCCAGCGAGCCGCACAATTCAGCTATGCGCTAAATCGCACAGAAGATACACACACGTACGAATAACTAAAGGCTATTCCATCACGCAGCTGCGGTGCTCTGCATTCAAGTTCACCGCCCTCACGCGGCACCACTCAGAGCCGCGTGGTAGCCATCAAGCGAGCGCAGTGGCGGCATTTGCGGCGATTAACGTTACTATTTTGCTTGTTTGTGGAAACACTGTACCGATTCGTTACTGCAAAAAAAAAAACTTCGGACGTGTATTGCAAATAGCAGTCACCTGTCCATCTATCTATCGGTAATATTTGATAAAAGCGAAACGAGCTTCATGAGAGTGACGCATGTGTGCCCTTGTTGGCTTTGAGAGTGGAAATTTCCATACTTCAGGTAGTACACTCTAGTCAGGTGGAACGAAACAACTTGCCTGAAAGAAGACAAACGCCCACGAACACGCCTGTAGGAAGCGCGATGTTCAGTTCGCAAAGAGATAGCGCGACAATCACGCTGACGTTCCTGCACTGTTGAAATGTTCACTGAGTGGCGGTACTGACGCGTTCGCACGCGGTGCTCCTTTGAAAACCGCTGCAAATGCCGCACATGCGTTTGTGACGACATGCGCGTTCTTGTAGCCGTTTCCTCAACGCTGCGTTCGAGCGCTGCACTGTCTTGCTGTCATGACCGCCGCAGTGCAACCTCAGAGCAAACTCGTGTTCACAAGAAGCTCGGGCCATCTTGCGTCACCGGGGAGCTCTTCTCAATCACCGTATTCTCGATGTGTTCATGTAATGAACGTTCCATTTCAGGCACCACTGATTTACTGGAGCTCAACGAGCAGCGCGCCCTCTGTTTCCCGTTCTTCTTCTTCAACGTCACTTTGACGTCACGAAGCCATCAGAACTCTCGACATAAATGAGAGGGCCGGAATACGCTTTAACGCAACGGAAGGAGCCTCCAGAGATTCGCTTTTGGGCGCACATATCTGACGCTGTGCATGAACTCTGGTTGCATTATCCGCCTCGTGCGCTGCTCCTTTCAGTGGTACTGGTGGCGCCACCCACGGCGAACGGTGGCGAAAGGTGGATACGCGCGGCTCATAGAAGCCGTGGACAAAGCGCCTGTTAGGACCCGGTGACGCTAGCGGCGCGGCAGCTCGCCGTTTGCCGTTTGACGTTCTCAGGCTGCCGTGCGCAAGCGATTTCGTTCGCGCACCTCTGCCGTTCTTTGCCGTTCGCAGAATAGGTCCGAGACCCATTTTCTCGCCTTCCTCCGTCTGCCGCAGAGCGACGTGGCCAATCAGCGACGGAGGAGCGGTTGCCATGACTACGGCGCACCGCGTCGTCCGCTTTCGGCTTTCCACGTCGTCTGCGTCTGCCGCGGGACGCTTCGAGCTGCTTGCTTTTTTTACTCCTCGTTTTTCCCGCTAGAAGTGCGAATGTCGTTCATGCTGTTGCGAGGCATGGTTCCAGCATTCAATAGAGCCTTTTAGTCTGTACAGCATTAAAAAAAGCGCCGCGTACAACCAAATAAAGTGTCCCCAAGCTGGCGCCAGGTCAAGTGGCGCCATCTATGGCGGACTAGAAACAACTCACAAACGCGTAATCCATGTCCTCCGAGCATTCGGAAGCGCCCATCTAGACTCGCTAAGCCTACAGCATCGATTATTTGAGTATGGCTCGCCAAAACGGGGCCGAATCGGCACGAATACGTTGCTGTCGAAGCTTAAGGTGAAGAATCTAAAGCAAGTGGAAGTATAATTTCGGAGCTTACACGTTATAGATCGCGCGGCGGCCACTTGATAGATTCGAGGTGGACGACAACCGCTTTTGTCAGTGCGGCCATGTTTTTCGGAGGCTCGCCGGCGAAGCTTGCCGTGCAAGTTGAACAGCTCTCGCGCGTGCGGCGACGGCGGACGCTCAACGGCACCGCGCCGTTGCGGCACGCTTGCCGCTAGCGTGAGCGGGCCTTTACTCTCCGTTTTTCTATTCATGTTTCATTCTGGTTTGATATTTGTACTGCCGACGCTGCTCCACTAGACAACCATGCCGTCTGTTACGTCGATTGTTCTATATTATTTGTTTTAAAATGACAGGCCCGTTTTTTTATGCGTGCGCGCGATGCACCGCGTACGTTTCTTACGTGCATGTGTCCAAGTTGTTTGCGTGATCTGTTAACACAGATGAAATAAAAACTGTTGCAGTACAAAACAGCATTCTTGTTTTATTGAACACCCCAAACAGTACAACAACGATGACTATTGCGGCTGTATGCCTGCTTAAGAAACGCACAAAAGACACGCAATTTTATCTTCGCCCAACACTCGTAGCACTCAACTAGGCCAAGAAAACCAAAATTTAACTTGCTGAACGTTTTAACAGCCGTCACACAGCTGCATAATAATGCGTGAAAGTACTTTAGCAAATGACCAACAAACATTCACACAGCGTTTTTTTTTTGTTCACAGACCGTTTTAACATATGAGAAAGTTCTAACTGCATTGCAATCACATATTTCGGAATATCTAATCACTTTCACCATTGAAGCCACAATCCTCTAACACATGCGCTTTAAATTGAGCATGGCATTACTCAAACTTATATAGGAACTGCGCACGCGTGGCATTACTCAGATTTATATAGGAAATGCGCACGCCTGCAATGTATCTCGTATGCTAGATTCTCCTTTGGTACGTGCAGCTCAAAATAAAATGCGATTCTAGAAGTAATGTTCGTGGAGTAGCGAGCATATAGCAGGACAACTACTTACAGTTTCACTTACCTTTGCAAAAACGGTATTCCAATTGCAATTCAAAATTAACTGTCGCAACAACGATAACAACACGCTTGTTGCACACAGGCGTACTAGGTTGAGGCTCGAGGCCAAGCGCGGTATTTTAAGTGTAGCACAATCGTGCGCGTACAGTACGCTAGAATATTCTGGCACAATGTCGTCAAGCTTGCAGTCACTTCAGCGGTTCCCACGGTGTAGCACCAGTTGACGTCCTCGCGTCATCAAACTGCTACGACGCCGAGAACTACACACACAGCTGACTTGGAAAAACGCGGTCTTGCAGGAGGCCATCTTGTCCCACAACCAACGGCCAAAAGTACACAACTGACGCGTCTGAAACATTGCCGTTGATGAGATGGCAGCTGAACGAAATCAGGGCACATCGTCCAACGTGTGGCCACCGCCTTAACACAATATTAACGTTGCAACGTTCAAGGAAGACGCGACGAAAGTGACGAGCCCAGCCGGTCTTGTCGGGTGCGCTACTGCACAGTGCACAGCGCGCGCTCTCACGGCCACCGAAAGAAATAAAAGAAAGTGGAGAGAGGGGTCACCTAGGAGCATCGCGTATCGGTGGAAGAAAGAGGAAGTTTTGCGTCGTCGGTGTGGTGTATTGTCGAGAGATGGCGCTACTTTGTTTTTGCGTAACGAAATCGCAAACTTCATTCAAAATGCATGGGATGCTATTGGGGGTTGGGAGAGGGTACAACCGCGTTAGCCGAGCGGTGGCGCCACCATACCGATGCACGAGGCGGATAGCGTTCGAATTAGGTTTAATATGGACGCCCATCTACGTATCTGTGGTGGTCGGTACGTGTTCCCAGCAGCGTTCTGCAACATCCGGGACACGTTCATATGCAAGTTCAGACTTGTCAAGTTTGCTTAAGCGTCCTGGTACTGTAAATTTCGTCCACTTCCTTCTTGCGCTGCGAATGTGCTGGCGGGTTTGGTGCGGCGACGTGGTCGAGAACGCGATGACGTCGCGGCTCGCCGCTTTTTCGAGTAACTGAATGTGCTCTGCCGAATTGGACACACCGAGAATGGCTCCACGGAAGTTGTCATATGTTTCTGTCCTCGTGAAGTCTTACGAGTATTGCCTGACCCCAGCGCTGCGGCGAGCTCAAGCATTAAAGGGCGACGATCCACTCGCTCGATAGTATAGACCAGAATTTCCAGCGCTCTTAGACGGCCGCCATGTTTGGACGGCCTAGGCGCCAGGGTGCGAGCATTTGCTCGCACCGTGGCGTAATGTTTATTAGACCGCTAAAAAGCGGAGCCAAAACTGGAACCACAGACGTTAACCTGATATGACGCCTGTATCGTAGGAGTACACATCGTAGGAGTATCATGTAGTGTTTATTCCTCTCTTTTAAAATTAGATAGCCAGCACCACAACCACAACTGACGTTGCACCGCTATTACGCCTGCGTAGGCTGTTTTTCCAAACCAGTTTGTAGACCTGGCCTGGCTCAGTGGTAGAATACGTGATTGCCACGCAGAATGCTTGGGTTCGATTCCTGTTGGGGTCCTAATTTTCATTCTTTCCATTCGTCGAGTCAACGCTGCCGATGTTGGTTTTCCTTAACGCTCTAGCATTTAAGTTGCCAGTGTCTGTTCTCGCCGTTCCTGGGTAGATATAAACTGTTGATCACCTGCGGCGCATACCCGTACGGCGCGGCCCGTAGTAAACGGGTATGTGCCACACGTGTCTAGTGGAAAGGGTTTGACGACGTACGCGACAGGATTTTGACGTTATTCATGTCATGACCCGACAATCATATATACGTCAAATCCTCTTACCCCGCCGTGCCAATTTTGGTCTACACCAAGTTAAGGAGGCAATCATGAGAGCACCCAGACGTAGGCGGCTAGATAGATAGATAGATAGATAGATACGTAGATAGAAACGCTCAAAGTGCCAAAGGTTCGCTAAGAAATGCTTCGCATTTAAAAGACGCCGGATTATTTGATTATCCCAACGGACGAACTCTTTACAGCGAAGACGATGCAGCTCCCCCCAAAAAAGGCGACCCCGCTACCATAGTTTTGCATTTTGTTTTATTGTATTATCAATTATATCGACACTCTCAGCGGGTTTTCTCGCTGTTGTCGTCGTGTTCCTAATGAAGTCCAAATCGATGATATTGTTATAGTATTGTTATAATGGTTAAATGGTATTGTTATATTTTTCCTCTGTTTATCATCTCCTTGATATGTAATATACATTATAAAGTACTAACGAAAGTAACTGAAAACCATGGGCTACGAATACACCACCTCTTTTTTTATGCAGTGAATTCAGTCGGTTTGTATTGCCCCCATAGCAAAATAATGCAATGGTGGGACTAAACTTCAAAAATTAATTTTGTTGACTAAAACAAAAACTAGGTTGATTAAACTTTCTGTGGACGAAGTTGTTATGATTATCAATTGTATGCGCTTTTCTGCTTATTTTTTTCTTGGACCACCTTAGGGTGCTACAGACGTCTGAACACAGGCCAATGTGGCGTTTTTTCCATGTTTAGGATTTTATTTTAGAGCCTGTGTGCCCCACACAGGCAAAACAAAAGATTTAGAAGATAGTACGTTGTATGAAGAGTTCCATAAAAATAATTGGTGTATTTGGTCTACAGTGGTCTTTTGTAAAAAAATCCCGAATACGCTGCAATTTACTCAATTTTACCTACGCGCTAAGGAGTGAAAAATATAAAGCTACTCTAAGCAACTGTCCTATAAGAAAAGCGCGATGCTCTAAAAACACAAAAAAGCAACTTTCAAATGAATGCCTGAAACTGTCCATTTATAGCGAATTTTTCTTTAGTACCTGGTTTTGCACCATATCGAGAAGTTCAAATGGCGCTCACGTGCCCGAAAAAGCTTTGCCACTCAAAATATTTTGGGAAAATACTGTACAACTAATGTCTATATGTGCGTAATTTTCTCACATTTTTTCAGAGAAACTGATTTTTGTCGAGCGCCCCGGCAGGGACAGTTGGCGTGCTACAAAACGTGTAGCAAAACCTGCTACAAAAAGCGTGTAAAGAGGCAATGAATTCTGAGGTATTGCATAAAATTGAAGTTTTAGCTCTTTCACAGACAAAACCGGCGCGAACGTACATTACGTACATTTTCCGATTGCGTGAGCGGGCCACATTGTACTGAAAATGTATGTTGTGTAGGCAATAGACTAAAATATTTCGACAAGATCCAATGGTGACGTATTCTAGGCCGCGGTATATGCCCCACCGCTGGGGGCGCCATAGTAGTGAGACTTGAGCTGAAGACAGTCATATTGACTACACCGCGCAACCTTTAGGCTAGAGGTAGACCATAGTTCTCATTGTCAACTTCTACAAGCTTCGCAAATACGTATATATAAAAGGAATTGCTGATCTGCGTTGTTGATCAATTGTTCACAGGTATATGGACCATGTATTTGAGGTGGGAGATTCCTTCCTGTGCTCAGTTGCATTTATGCACATTGGCGGCTTCTGGTCTTGCTTCTGCTATCTCGGACTGGGATGCAAGGTGGTTCTTTGTGATGCAACTGACGTTGAATCAACGTTGTCTGCCATACAGGAACACAAGGTAAATAAATATAGCCTTGCATTTGACCGCATCTGTCCCCTACACCGATATGATGTTAGAAAATCTTAAGTGTTTGTTGAGTACAGGATGCGCAACTATTGCTCTGGCAAATGCGTTTGATATCAGTGACCTGCGGAGCCGCATAGGCTCAAATATTTATACAAAATATCCCCTGTGCAGCAATACCTCAGAGAGGATGTAGTGGTTACTCAACGAAATAGAAATTCCACAAATGTACGAAAGCATTCGGAAATCGAAAAGCACGTCATCAATTTTATAATACTTTTTACTTATAATTGAGTACATTCTCTCCAATAGCTGCGACCACTCAGATACAGGAAATTATTTTCACTATTTCTCATGGTACACATCCTAGTGCAGCATGACAAAGTTGCAGCTAAAATAGCGCGAAAACGCCGTAAAGAAGCGCGGACACGACACCACGGGCTACCCGTGGTTTAGTGTTTGTGTTTCTTTCCTGCATTTTATGTCATTTGAGCCGCAATAATGTCGTACAGCGTGAACCAATAGGTCATGAACACATTCTGCGGAATATCCTAGTGCGCCGATCCCTGCTTTGCTACTGCTCAAACAAAGAAACTCACTTAGTGTGTGTACTGCAATTGGTTCACGTGTGGGGTGCGTTATTAGAAGAGACAAGGTATTGCCCCTAACCGTCTCTGATTTCATGTGTTTTAAACGAACTAAAAAAAGGCAAATACAAAAAACCGTCTACGTTCGCTCCTCGGTCTTCTAGGACACCTAACACGGACATATTGCTAGATAAACGGAAGCTACAGGGGAATAGAGATTTCCGTTTTTGCGTATTGGGCATCTTAAAGTGAAAACGAGCCAATATTGCACCGACGTCGGTGCAAAACCTAACGTACAAGCGTACGCACACATTCTCATCACCATTTCAGTTCGACAATAAGTTCATCATTCGTGGGAAGCGCGTATGGTTACGACAAACGAAACAGTTCTCCAGACGCACTATTATTCTCGTACTTACCAGCCGACGACAGCTGGGCTCTATCCCACCACCATCCGCCAACTGGATCAGTGCCCAAACTACGAGGACTTCGACACAAGCAGCCTGACAAAAATTATATATGGCGGCGGATCAGTGAGCGTGCCTATATCCGACAGTGTCATCAGAAAGTTCGGCTTGAAGGAAATTGTGCAAGGTATGTTGGCTTTACATTTATCTTCATGGCTTTTGAAAGACTGCCTTGCCACCACAGTTTTATCCGCACTCTCGGGCTTACGATCAAATGTTTGCACGTTTCATCCATCGTGCGCTACACTCCCGCTCAAATATTTCAGTATGCTAGTTACAGTGGCCAAAGAGCGAAAAAGATGATTAAGTGCAAGAGTTTATTTTCGATGCATCAGTAGAATCGTTTGACAAGAAACAACACCAGAATCAGGGATAGCGATCTTAGACGGAGCCATTGAGGCATGGAAAACGGGAGTGCGTTGCTCACGTACTATGTTGGGATGAAAAGACAAAAATTTTTCAGTTCAGTACCTGAATAACATTGAACGTATATATTCTAAATACTTACCATAGCTGTGTACCATCGAACTGCCGCGCTAGATTAAACACCAAGCTTGTTATAATATGACTTAAGCGCAAACGATATTGAGCGCCTTCTACGCGAGGTGAACTGAAAAGGGTACTTACAAGAACATTTTCAGTTGTCGTTCTTTTTTTGCGTCAAATGAAAGGCCAAATGTTCAAGACCTTAGAAATTGTAGTGCTACGCATGAGTGCACCCTGAAAAAGAAATTATAGTATCTTTTTAAAAGTTAGTGTCGGTTCCTACTGAACGCTGACGTCACGACAGGGTATCAGCTTCCTGTCACGTGCTCGCTCAGGATATCTTGACGTTCGTGACGCACAAGGGGCTATTTGAACGCGAGAGCGTTAAAGAGCTCGTTTAGAAGAAATTCTGGTGTCGGCGTCGCTGGTTATAAGCCAAAAGTCAGCGTTATCCATGAGCGTAAATTGAAATAGATGCAAATAAATAAATACTAGAAATCTTAGGTTCTAGTGGCAATCAAACCCAGGACTCATGCGTGCCAAGCAGGTCATCTACTTCAGAGTTACGGCACTGCTTGCAACTGTTTCGGAAAAACAAAACCCTATACGAATGTCATGTAGTGCGAGGCTTTCCTTGACGCACGTTATATTGCGTGGCAGAAACGCAGAACCGCACCAAGCCCCAAATCATGTATATTGCGCAACGAGTAGATGGTTTAAAGGCCCACCAATTTCAAAGCCCACAGCCATAGAGTTTCCTACAATACTTACTAGAGGGAACTCTGGCGCTAGTGTCTATGGGAGCTGCAACGCATGACGCTTCAGCCAGCATGGGAATGATGGGTAGTACACAAATTTGTCTAAACTTCGTTCTTTCGGCTCCGTTTGGCTCCGCGTCGGCTGCATCCGCTTTGTTGCAAAACAAAGTTCAGCAAAAGTCAGCAGTTCTACTTCACCACTTTACCTTTTTTAGGCTCACCAAATCAAAACTGGTCACGAAGCTCACAACGATCTATTCTTTTATCCAAAACGAACGCCAAAACAGAGCAATAAACAAAGCCACAAGTACGTTTGAAGCCGCAAGCACGAAGACTTTGTGTACTACCCATCATTCCCATGGTAGCTGAACGATCGCAGCGCCAGAGTCCCCTCTAGTTAATTTTAGGAACATCTATGCCCACAGCCATTACTAATCATCATTGTCACCAACAGCAACAAAGTGTGCAGCTGCGAGGGTGCGCGCGTTGCCTTACGAACGCGCACTGGGTACTTCGCCAGTTCGCAAAAGGAATAATTATGCCGCAGTGGGCACCTCGCAACTCTACTAGCAGTAGGCATTCTAGGATAGTTTGAAACAGCCACTGTTACGCGCACAGACGTTCCTTTCCTTGCGGCACGGTGTTCACCGAAAAGCGAAGCCAGCCTAGCGATTGAGAAGGCGATGCGAATGGGGCGCGATGGCGCTATCGGGTTCTACTCTTGAAGGTGAAGCTCAAGCGTCCTCCAAGTTTTCATTCAACGTTTTTGCACCTGACGTCATCACAACTAGCCATACTTTGCGTGAAGTCATCAGAATTGACATTCTAGCCTGACGTCACAATAGTGTCGATGTGAACAGGTGCGTCATGCGAAAACAGACGTTAATGTAAAAATTCAGCAGATCCCACGCGTTGTGAGAATCGGTTTCCTGCAAAGCATTCAGCGAGTACGTCTATGCTGTATTTTATGGCTTTGAGCCAAGCATTACGAGGTGGATCGACGTGTTTTTGTAAATATAGTAGCTCTGTGCACATCGTGGGCTTACCAGGAACGTCGACAAAGCTGGCGTTTAAAGGGTAACTTATGGTGCGACGTAACGTCCGCACTCACGTTAGAGTGCATACGTCAGTATTCGTAAAACTAAGTGCACTTTATGGTGCACTCATGTGAATATTATACCTAACCTTTATTGATGTATTCCTCCGGGGTCGAGTAATGCTTCAATATAGATTGCTGAATCATAGGAATACAATTATATTGTTTATTAGACTGCTCTAAAAGCGGAGCCAACACTGGAACCACGGACGTTAATCTGATATGATGCCTGCATCGTAGGAGTATACATGTGGCGTGTTTTTTTTTCAAAAAGAGCCAAATGCAGAAACCGAAACGGGGCTAAATTTCACGGGAGCGTGAAGCGCGCCTAAGTATATTTAACTTCTAAAACAGTTGCAATCAAAATGTGGCCATTGCTGATGATAACGTGAACTATAAAAGGCAGTTTCTAATCAAAAATGAGCCAAATGCTGCATCTGTTTCAATGAAACTGAGCCACATCCATTAAACGAGCGCTGTTTCAACAATCGTGATCAAAACAACCAACATGGTCTCATCCAATCTATTCCGTTTGTGTCCTCGTTGCTTTGTTATCGTGTTTACGTTCCACAATTAGTTTTTCTATGGCGATTTGGCACTTACTGATGGACATGATGTGCTAGGGCAAAATTCGAATATAAAGAGTAAGAGGCCGACTTTCCTACTTCTTTTTGTCTCTTAGCGTTTCTTTAAGAGTTTACCACTGCAGTATAATGTCCATCTTTCGCTCGAAGACGATATATTTGAAATAAAAGATATATGAAATGAAGATATTGGGCACCGATCTATTCCTTGAAGAAGAAGTTATCCGAAACGGCACGGCATAAAACGAGCTCCGAAGAGGAGCTGGAGCACTTTTCAAGGCCTTCAGTAGATGCCAAGAACAATAAAACGCTGCCGACAATCCAGAATAGTGCGCCTTTTGCCAGGAAGAAACACTCGCTCTTCAAGTCTAGTCGTCGCCATTACGCCCATGCGACGGAGGACAGCACCGACAGAAGCACAAGGATGATGTTAATTTTCTCGCAAAATATTGCTATACCGTACATTGGAATCATTTTATATACTTCTTTTACGAGCTAATTCAAGCCCAAGGGTGCTATGCAGGATGGCCCGAGCTTCTCGGGCACACAAGTTTGCTCCGAGCACGCCCTACGACGGTCATGATAGGAAGACAGTGCGGAGCGCGCGATAGAAGCGTTGATAAAAACGGCTAAAAGAACGAGAATGGCGTCACAAACGCATGCACGGCATTTGCGGCGGTTTTCAAAGGAATACCGCGTGCGAACGCGTCAGCGCCGCCACTCAGTCAACATTTTGACAGTGCAGCAACGTCAGCGTGATTGTCGCGCTATCTTTTTGCCAACTGATGATCGCGCCACCCACGGGCGTGTTCGTGGGCGTTTGTCCTCTTTCGGGAAATTCTTTCGTTCCACCTAATGCATGGAAATTTCCGCTCTCGAAGGCAACAAGGGCGACCACGCAGAACTCTGGTGCAGCTCGTTTCGCTTCATTGGAATGTTACAGATAAATAAATGGACAGGTTACTGCTATACTTACATTACACGTATGAACATTACATTACACGTATGAACATTTTTTTTGAATTAGCGAATCGGTAGAAACAGTGTCTCCGCAAACAAGTAATAGTAACATTTCTCGCCGCAAATCCCACCAGGGGCACTTGCTTCATAGCTGTGAGTGGTACGTCGTGAGAGCGGTGAAATTGAATGCGAGGCACCGTAGCCACGTGATGATATAAGGCTTTAGTTCTTCGTGCGTGTGTGCATAGTCGGTGCGATTAGGCTCATAGATGAATCGTGCCGCTCGCAGGCGTTGTTGCGTGAGCACTGCTCCTCGGCAAGAAGAAACGCGGTGGGCGGACCCGCTCTTCGCCGCGGGCGTCTCTCAATCAAATTGATTGACGTGCGGTCTCGGGCACAAACTCGTTGATTCTGAAAAGGCCCCAGTTCAACTCGTGACTGTCATAGTGCCGGTGTGCCTGTCAAGTGTTTCATGCGGTGGACGCTACTCAGCAGCTTCTTTGCATATAAAATAATTTGGTCAGCTTGCACTACTTGTGCAAGGCTGGGGCCATCGGAGGAGCTTGTGATCACCTAGCTTCTTCCACGTTTTTACGTGGCTCGTCTACTCAGTATGCTTGGTCTGCTTCGGTGAACTCACTGTGTCAATTCGGTCTCAATATTGGTGCTATTGCTTAGGAATGTGTGAACTAAAATGATAGTGAATAGTCATTTCTTAATTGTTAATGTTGTAATTACCACGACATTAATTAAGTACAGAGATAATTAGCATAACAATAAATAGCACAATCCCAATTAACACGTCCTCGGTGAGTAAGGTCATGATTATCTTTGTTTTTATTACACGCTCCTAATTATCATCGTGTTGATTAGCATTAATTGCTAATGTTTTAAACACCGCGCCATTAATTATTCAGGTTTAATTCGCAAGGTCTTGAATAGTAGAGAGGTAATTAGCGTAAACCTCATGAGCACCATTCTAATTAGCACGTTCATAATTAGCGTCATGTTAATTACCAATAACTAATAATGTCTTAATCACCACGGCAATAATTACACAGGTTTAATTTGCAAGGTCCTGAATAGTACAGAGGTAAGTAGCATAATTGTAATTAGCACGAGCCTAAATAACACGATCTCGGCGAGTAAGGTCTTGATTATCTTGGTTTTAATTACACGCGCATAATTAGCGTTATGTTATTTATCATGATCTCAATTACCTTGTTATTAGCTTTACACGACTTCATTAGCATCGTCTTAGTAAGACGTGGCTTAGTTAGCTCGACCTTAGCTAGATTTGGCCTAATCAGCTTCGTCATAGCACGTCCTGACTTAGCTAGGTATACCGCCCAGACAATTAGCTAATCAGCCGGGCGCACGTGCTCTGGGACCGAGCAGACGAGGAAGAAGAGAACGACGAGGGCGCGCGCCGGCCGAGCAACTCGCTAGAATGTACAGGCCGACCATGGTGATTATACACGTGGCCTCGGCGATTAGCTCTAGCCGCGGTGTTGTAAGGCGCTCGGTCGGAACTAATCTCGGAGGCCACGGTGCTGCTTATTCTAAAGGATACTTGCTGCAGACATTAAACGCTTGAAAATGAATTCTAACGGCCCGCGCACACATAAAATATATAGTTAGTAGAGCTTTCTGCCACTTTTCCTGCATGGGTGCACGTCTGCACTCAGTGGAACGACAAACAAATGAAAGAAGGTGCCTCTGTTTTACAACACCACCCAACCTTCTCGACCGCCCTTGACGTGACGCCGCGTTCCATCGTAACCAATGTAACGGAGCGCGCGCTGAGGGATGTATTTCACCTTCTCGTACTGTTAGCTCGTTCAAAAGGGGGTGTCGCCAGAGCTCGGAAAGATCCCGAGTTTCGTCAAACTCGGGCCATCCTGCATACCACCCCAAGTGAAATGTTCTAATCTATAAGAGCCAAATACAAAGTTTACTCCTGAATACCGACGATAGTGGGCTATGTATATTTTAGCCGCAAGGCAGATTTGACTTATTTAGGGGACAGGAACACACTGGCGAAAAAATGTTGGAGCAGGCCCAATCTTGTTGGCAGTAGCAAAACAAGTGGGTTTCTCTAAGTTTCAGTTCAAGTGCATTTGGCTCTTTTAGAAAACAAAAACGCCACATACGTAGTGTTTATTGCTTTCTTGTAAAATGAGATAGCCAGCACCACAATCACAATTGACGTTGCACCGACATTACTCCTGCATAGTCTGTTTATTCAAACTATAGTTTGTAGACCTGGCATGGCTCTGTGGTAGAATATCTGATTGCCACGCATAATGCTTCGGTTCGATTCCTGCTAGGATCCTGATTTTTGTTCTTTCCATTCGTCGGTTCAACGCTACGGATGTCGGTTTTTCTTAACGCTCCCATTTAAATTACCAATGGCTGTTCTCACCGTTCCTGGGCAGATTTAAACTGTCAATCACCTGTGGCGCATACCCATATACCACGGCCTGTCGTATACGGGTATGTGCCCCACGTGTCTGGAGGAAAGGGGTTGACGACGTACACAAGAGGATTTTCATGTTGTTCATGTCTTGACCGGACAGTCATATTCGCCAAATCCTCTTACACTCCCATGACAATTTTCTTCTACACCAAGTTAAGGAGGCGATCATGAGAGCACCCAGACGTAGGCGGCTAGATAGATAGATAGATAGATAGATAGATAGATAGATAGATAGATAGATAGATAGATAGATAGATAGATAGATAGATAGATAGATAGATAGATAGATAGATAGATAGATACGGAGATAGAAACGCTCAAAGTGTCAAAGGTTGGCTAAAAAATGCTTCGCATTGAAAATAAAATGCCTGACCTACACGCTTGCTCCCAGCCGTCCGTGTATACTGTATTTGTATGGCAGAGCAGCTCACCTTCGAAGATTGGTGTAAGCACCCCTTTAAGGCGCTGCATTTCTTCACTTCTCTGAAGTGGATCGTAGCTTAGTGAATGCAAGATCGTATTCTATTTCCTTCCTTGAAGTGTTTCCCCTGAATGCGGCAGCTTATGACAATTTCTCCACTTGAATTGCTGTGCTTCCTAAGAAATTTGCAGAAGAAACATGAACTTCCCTAAAACATTATTTTAAGCGTAAGAATATTCATCAGAACTCATTGATTGTGAGCCTCATAAACTACACGATAATGTTTTCAATATTCTCACTGAATTAAACCGCAAACGTTTGCTACGTGATTCCTCTGAGAAATGAAAAATTCTGTTCAATGCCTAATTAGAAGTCTTAGAAAAATATCAAATAACTCATGCATGGTTGAAATAATGTTCGAGATGCTGGCAACATTTCTTCTTGGGCACTCCCGACTCAAAGTCTTATCCTTCCATTCTTCTTGTGTTTTCCAATTTGCCATATGGGCTCACAGCTGCATTAAGATCAGTACACTACAAAGCGTTTTATTCCGTCTTATAGAGAGTATAAACACAATATTAGTGAAAAATACTATGACGCACTACTAGAGCTTGGGACCGCATTCATAACAATTGCAACGATTCCTTGTGGTCGGGCGTTTCCCACAAAGCTTGGACAAGGAAAGAGCGAGAAGACAAGTCTCGAACGCCTTAAAGGTTTTGGCACCATAGCTACACCTTGCTTGCCGACTATTATATCTTTTGAATCACAATTTTCCTGTGCGTTACTGTCTTCTTAGATCAAGATAGCGCGTATATTAGCAGCACTAGAGCAAGATGTAGTAAGGACACAGCGATGGTCACATGTCCTTCTTATATCTACACGTTTTCTGCGTGTATTCAAATGTATATATTCATTCTAACCAGTGAGCGTTGGACCATACGTTACCATTAATTAAAGCCGGGCAGCCGCCGAGAGATGGTACGATGTGTACCTGGCCCGAAATCGTGGTGGCGACAGAAACTAAATCACTGCAAAAAACCAAGCTACGTCCAAATTCTTGCGCATATCACTCAAGCTAGCAAACTAGGAGCATTAGGACATATTTACGCAATAATGGTCAATCACAGTGTGGCATTCAAGTGAGTCCGTCGCCTGTATTTTACAGTACTAAAGAATACGCACAGCAACTCGTTTAAAATGCCGTGTGTCCCGATAGGTTGCACAGATTACTAATAGGTTGAAATTAAATGAAGTTGTGTGTGTTTAGAGCAATGCGCGTGCATTTATTTGCAGCAAGCAAACAATAAGTGCATCAATAACTCACCACTGGCGGTTGCTTTAGTAAACAGTATTCGGACAAAAGTAGGATTGAGAGTTGCCCGAGTTAGTACGGATGAATTGCTCAGAAAACGGCGCGACAGAAAACAAAAATGACTTTTACCACACGATCTCAAGCGCGGACTCACAACTGAAATGTTATTCAAAAGCGCAAAACACATGTACAAGCACGTGTACACACAACAAAGCAAAAAAAAGCAATAAACCAGAAGGTGTACAAATGTGAGATTAAGGTAGCATGAATGTGGCTTACGGTGTGACGGCGTATCAAACCTTGCCGAGCACTGCGAGAAGCGCAGTGGCGCGCCTCAGTTCAACCTAGCAAGCATCGCTGCACAAAATTATGACAAGACAACTTGGAGGTAATCGAGGTATGGCATATTGAAAATAAAAAAAAAATTATCAGTTTTTCTTCGGTGGCCTTGCAGCATCAAACAATCTTGTATCTTAATGGATAACTTCTTTGTTTTTGGTTGTTAGCTGGGTTGTTTTATTTGTTTTTTTTTTCGCTTTGCTTGGTTGTGTGTAGACACGTGCGTGTATGTATTTGTTCTGAACTTTTCCATAAAACTTCAGCTATGAGTCGGCGCTAGTGTTCGTGTAGTAAAAGCCTTTCGTTTTTTAATGTTTTCGTTGCGCCGAGTAGTGCGAACAGTAATCAACATCATCATGAAAAGGTACGCTTCGTCCTTTTGAACTTTTGCTTCGCTCCGAAGACACGTGTGCCGATTTCTCCGGCGTGGCCTGTAATAACACTGATGGGTGAGAGGAGAGAATGAGTACAGAGAGAGAGAGATAGAGAGAAATAACGAGACCGAACGAAAGATACAAAGAAAGGGAAAATCATGGTGAAAGGTAAATTCTGATGAGGCGGCGGGATTCGAACCCGCGTACCCACGATCCGAAGGCGAGTGTCCTAAGCACTCGGCTATCCAGCCACGCTAGCAAAGCGTTGCATAGACTTGTATTGTATTGCAAGGCAAGGTGGCGGGAAAGGCAAGTGAGGGTTAGGAGGAGAGATGTGAGGGTGACGAGGAGAGAAAAGAGGGGGAGAGAGTAAAGCATAAGAAAGAAGTAAAGAGAAAGAGAGGAATAGAGAGAAAGAAAAGGCAAACAGACAGAAAGAGAAAGTAAGATAGAGACAGATATAAAGAGATAGGAAGAAAAAGGAAGCGATAAAGAGAGAAAGAGAAAGGAACAAAGCCAATAAGGAGAAACATAGAAAGAGCGAGAAAGACAAAGAAATACACAGAGAGAGAAAGAAAAAAAACTAGAAATAAACAGAGACAAAAAATAAAATAAACAGAGCGATTAATGAAAAAGCAGGTAAATAGAAAAATAAAGAAAAACAAAGAAATCCGCCCAGCTCCGCACTCCCTTCAGACTTGGGACCACTAATGCGAAGCAACACGTAATAACTAGTCTCGTGACAAAAATCACGTAACATCTAGTCACGTAACTAAACCACGTAACACTCACTTGACCAGAATCATGTAATATCATGTAACTACTCGCGGACTAAAAATCACGTAACGTCAAGCAACATCTAGTCACGTGACTAAAAATCACGTACCATTTTGTCACGCAACTGAAATCACGCAACATCGCGGAATAGCTAGTCACGTGACATGTCCCCGCTATAAACCACGTAACAGCTAGCCCCGTGACATGTTCCCACCAAAGTAGTGACTAAAATCACAACAGCACGTAACAGATAGTCACGTGACATGTCTGGCCAAGTCTAGTTATACTTAATACCACTAGCAAACTTAGCTTGGTCCAACACTAGCGCCGCTGATGATTCCAGCGTTGCGCCACTAGTGCGAGCTGCACATTTTTTTTTGTCGCGCCGTTTTCTGAATGCTATTCGGGCAAAGTTGCTTCCGACGCATCCCAATGAAGGTAACCAAACGTTTATACAGAAATTAATAATAATATCTGGAGTTTAACATCCCAAAACCACGATATAGTTATGAGAGACGCCGTAGTGGAGGGCTCCGGAAAGTTCGACCACCTGAGGTTCTTTAACGTGCACCTGAATCTAAGTGGACGGGCCTCAAACACTTTTGCCTTCATCGAAAATGCCGCCACCGCGGCCGGGATTCAATCCCGCGATTTTCGGGTCACCAGTCGAGTGCCATAACAACTACACAACCGTGGCGGGGTGGGTGTGATGGGGCTATCAAGTACTACTGTTGAAGGTGAAGCTCAAGCGTGCTCCGCAATAATTTTACCTGTAAATTAGTTGAAAGACGACTGGCCATTGCGTTTCCTGTTGCAGTTTACGGCATGACAGAGCTCACCAGCTGCCTCGCATGTTCATCCTATCTGGACGACTTGAAGAGTGTTGGAAAACCTGCTCCTTTCTTTGAAATAAAAGTGAGTATTTGAAGTAGAGTTAAGTCTGCCTTCTATACGCTTGAACTACAAAATGTCATAATTGCTAAATGCAGAGGGTAAAAGACAATTGATAGGGAATATAACTAGGGCCGACCTAGTTCCTTTTTCGGGTGCCTCGATTATATTTTTCTCGTTTATATTGTCGCGGCACAACGCGAACAGGAGACAAGAACACCTTGCACAAGACGGCGAATCAGCCCCTTTGGTTCACCCTGAGGTATTAAAAGAAAAACTAAAATGCAGGGCCCGCTTAAAGCCATCAAAACAGAAAACCTCTACCCCGTCTTCGAATTTCAAATGTCCCACTAGATAGAGTCCTTTAAAACATCTCATCACCATTTTCACCTACGTATAGCATATGCATCATTAGGCCCTCCCTAAAAGAGCATTGTGCCGGCGCTAAACCGGAAATGTCGGTTTGTGCAAACAAGTGTCGCTCGCACTGTCACTCGCTGCCATACGGCTTCACTGCATGCTCAATTTAAGGACAGCACTGCCGACGCCTTTTACAATAGTGACTGTCATGGACGGCCTCGTAGATGATGTTACAAAGTCGTCAGGAAAATTGACATGGTCCGAATTATAGCCTTTGCAGCACTCTTAGAAGAAAGGGCGTCGGGGCACTCCCTTTGTGAGAGTTTTGGCTTGTCCCGCTGGGCACTCCCTTTTCCGGGGTGAAACAACTCCCTCTAGACAGGGAGTGATTCAACGCCTCCTCATGGAATACAGTACTCCGTCTGCGATAGAGTGAAAGCACTCCTCCGAGGGAGTAAAGCTATCACGTTGAAACAGCTTTGAAATAAAATTAATCGAGCACACAAAATGGCACATTCATACGCGCACACATTCACGCAACCAAAACACGTAGAGCGCTCGCAACCAAAACGCATACATTAGAGGATTTTAGTCTGTCCGGCACACCGGTATACTCAAATTGCTTTGCGTGTACCAGAATACCGGGTGTGAACTGCGCATACACACGCCCGGTAAACATGGCCGCGCCGCCGAAAGCGATTGCCGCCCACCTCGGATCTATCAAGTGGCCGTCGCTCGCTCTGTCGCTCGTTATCTCCGAACTGATGCTTTTATTTGCTTTAGGTTCACGTCCTTAAGCTTCGACAGCAAGGTATTCGTGTCGATTCGGCACCGTTTTCGAGAGCCATACTCAAATAATCAACGATGTAGGCTTAGCGAGTGACAATCCCGGAATCTCGAAGGTCATACATTATGTGTCGGTTAGTTGTTTTTACCCTCCATAGCTGGCGCAGCTTGACGTGGCGGCAGCTACGGCACACAAAGCGGCTGCGAAAAAGAAAAAATTTCGGCACTCGAACAGCGTTTCACGGAATTCTGTAATGCTTATCTCTAGGGGTAATTAGAAAATGGACATCAATGTAAACATGCACATATGACAACACATACAAATCGCACACGACACAGGAATCGAACTCATGACCACAAGCACCGAAAGCAGACACTCTAACCACTATGCCACAGAGCTACCGCATGCTTCGTTAACTTTTCACGGCCTTATATATTTACAAAGTGGTTTGCAACGAGAGGGTGGAGTTTGCTACTTCTTTTTTTGCATCATCGGCGTGTGTTTGCGCGTGGATTGGGTTAGTAAATAGTTAGCGCGGCTCCATGAACTCACGAAGGCCACCGTTAGCACCTTCAGCTCCGACTTCTGTTCGTTGTTTGTCGTGCCGCAAGAGAAATGATAAACGTGTGTTTTTTGTGTGTTCACCATACATCGTGGATGTCTCGCTCGCCCAAAAATTTGCTCATACCGGCGTGAAAAGTACCTTTAGATAGCGAAACTCACGTAT
The DNA here is from genome assembly GCF_013339695.2 of Rhipicephalus sanguineus. Classification (NCBI taxonomy): domain Eukaryota; kingdom Metazoa; phylum Arthropoda; class Arachnida; order Ixodida; family Ixodidae; genus Rhipicephalus; species Rhipicephalus sanguineus. Next base: position 46,925,610 of record NC_051176.1, read on the forward strand.
GTCTATTCTACGAGCGTGTGGTGTTGGAGCAGTTTTGGTTATTTTTGCCGCGAGCTGCAAGTGTCGGCAGTGCGTTCTCAGCTGTTCGAAGACCATCATATGTCACATATTTTTGTTACATACGTCGATGTCAGAGTTGCAAGCGTATTTTAGCGTGCACCTATACAAGCTCGTGCATTTATTGCGCGTGTAGGTGCTGTTGCGATCTGCACGCAGGGTCAGCGGCACCTCTGAGCAGTTAGACAAATATTTGCGTGATGAGCACTTACGCGCGCTGAAGCACGACATACAGTGCTTCTGAATTAGTCATAGTCAGTATTTAATTGCTTTTATACTCGGAGACTAGCTACCTTTTACTAAGTAACCTTTACTCTTCGGTATCACGCCGCCGTTAAAATGTATGTCGAAGGCGTCCACCAAGGTTAAGCACGATGTCCATTAATTCGCGAGTGACATGTCTCCCTTAAAATAGAAAAGATAATACTGTTGCGCCTCTGTATTGCGAACGTCCGCGTGTAGTTGGCACTACTCCTGAAGAGATTGTGCAGTACCTATTAAAAAAAGGCATTATTGTATGCCTCAGTGAAACAGCTGTTCTTCAGAAAATAAGGTGTCATTTTAATTAGGATATTTTTGTCACGGCAGGACACAACTTGACTTTTTCGTGATTCAGGATTACACATAGCACGAACATGAGTGCAGCAGATAAATAAAAACTGAAAAAAGTGGGTGCCATGTGCACTCCTACTACCTCGTGTACCTGTAGTTGATTCCAAATCTACAAATTATGCGACCATTGATGAATGATCAACCCATCAATGTTCGATCACAGTTGATCTGTTTTCGTTTACTGCCTGTCGCTTATTTGCACGATGTTTTGCAAGAATCATCGGTTAAACCCATCTGGTAACGCAAGCATTATCTGTAGCATGCAGTGGTTCTCAAGAAGGGGGGGGGGGGTCAGCGAAGCCATTTCTGGGGGTCCGCGAAACGAATCTTCGAACAAAAAAGAAAATACGCCCTTTTTGAAGAAACAGTATGTCCAATGACCGCGGCCCCCACTATTTTTTTTCGCTTCACCGCATAACGGTTATGCATTGCGGCGGAGCTGACTTATGCTTTTCATGAGATGGCTGTAAAGCTTTTACTGCAATTTTCTACCACATGTGCTTTCCCAGGCTTGCATATTTGAAGAGAAAGCGTAGCGAGAAACAGCTGAAATGTGGCGGCAGATCGCACAACTTAGTGACAAGCTGTTGAGATTGAATTGGCGTGGCACTTTAGTTTGACCATTCTTTGCCACGGAGAAACGCAAGGCACCTATTTCATGCTGCATGTTGTGCTAATTTATAAGCCCTCACCCCCCCCCCCTCCTTCTCACTGCAAGGGGTCCCTCATCACTTCCACCAGTCCACAAGGGGTCTCCAAAACATCCATGGCTGAGAACCACGACCTATATATCAGAGCCTGAACAATTTCTTTTACATGTACAAGGACTTTTTTGTTTGAATTCATTACAAATTCTTAAAACTTCAAATGATACAATAAATGCTGGTTGTAGCACTTTATTAGAATCAAAACAATAACATTCACAATGTCAATGTAAATTATACATTTTCATCTACCACAGAAACTATGCTCATTATTGAACAGATGAAACAACATACACAATGCAACCTGAGCACTAATTCACAGCAGTAAAATATTATGAAAGTATAGTTCGAAAATTCATCACAAAGCAAGACACATACACTTCGCAATGCCAGTATGCAAGTACAATCCAAAGAGATGGCATGCACAGCAGTGGCGTAGCCAGGGGGGCACACCGGGCCTCCCTCGCCCCCCCCCCCCCTCGAAATTTTTTTTTGCTATGGCATACAGAGCTCAAAATGACAACTGAACACATATGCCTGCCCGGCTCCCACTTCAAATCAAGGAGACGACCCCCCCCCCCCCCGAAAAAAATTTCTGCCTATGCCCCTGATGCACAGAGAACTTGGTGTCTGCTTACACATGAAGGCAACTCGATAAGTAATAAAGGCTTGCAACACTTAGGCATAGTGGTGTACCATTTTTCTTATATATTGCATTAGTTTGCCCTCAGGCATGAAAACATGTTACGCATGATTGTGCAGGTCAATGTTTTGTATAAAGACCTGTGGTGTCGACCATAGATCCATCTGCCAAGGTTTGTAAACACAGTCGCCTTTATTCACATATTTTTAAGAAATAATGTAAATTTATAAAGTTAAGCTTGGGAACATGGCATTATTTCGCAACCCTATTCACCCGTATTATTATGCATAAATAGTAGACCAATGGTTACAATATTTACATGCCAGCTAGTTCCATGAAATGCGACCGGAAAATTGGTTCCTCGTCACCTTCAACAGCTCAATTTATGGCTCATGCAGAAGTGCCACATTGAAATTGAATCCGCGAATACCGTGACAAGAAAGTTACCTCGGAGTTAGGCAATAACATGCTTTGAATTAAAAATTGCCCATCAATACTGGTGGTGGCTTGGCACATTAGAGCCAAGGACTGGACATGCCATGAGGTTGAATAAAAATTGAACAGGGAATAAATAACGGCTGTAAAACAGTCAAGAACCATGATTAGTAAATTAAATGAGTTTACATTCAGCATCTTTTCAAGCCATGTAAAATTTTCAAATGCACACTGTTACTGGAAAGTTTGGACTCAGCACCGTGCATAACACAATGCAGCAGTCCAAGTGCTGACAATCCTAAATACTGAGAGATGTACAAGATCATCAGTATAGTATACTGTAAGGCACAGGAGTGTTCACAGAAGAGATCGTCTTGTAGACAAACAGGTGGGCCAGAACTGTTGCTGCTTTGCCGAAAGTGTTCAGTCTTCCTGAAAAAGATATCAAGCAAAGAAGTCCATTAAGCTTTCTGCATCCATACAAAATACCCACTTGTCTTCTCTTACTGCAGACTTTTCCGAAAAAACAGAAAAATACAAAACTAAGAAGCTGCCAAGTATTTTCTTGTGAGATATGCAATAAGTGTGCAGCACACTTTCATTCTTGTAATATCTAGAAAGACGCAGCATTATAATACAGAAAGACGAGGCTCAATTGCTTGTCCATGTTTTGCTGCCATGTTTTTATACACCTAGCAAAAGAACAAGGTACAATAGCTAGTGTGCAGTGTTGCTCGTTGTTTTGTGGAGGCAACTCCTATTACAAAATAATTCATTTATCCTCAAAACTTAGTGCATGTTCTCCCAAATAAATTATTTAAAATCCTAGGCTAGACGGGACAAAATATAGATATATAGTACTTATGAGGCATGCCACAGTGGACAGCCTCGATTTTTTAATTTACATTTAAATATAAAACTCTGTTTATGCCAAAGCAACATCTAGATGTTGTCCTTCTCACAGCACTTCGGACTAAACCAGCTGTGCACATAGATCCTGCCTGTAAGCACTGCACCATCCTGCTTCTGCCAACTATGAAATGCGTGCATACTGAAAATTTTATATGCTGCTTACTGCTTGCTGTTACCTTAAATCTCCCCTAGCCAACACAAACTAGACAAGCAATTAATATAACTATCAAGTGGAAATGAATGTAAAAATTTTCCTAACAGTGATAACTTAAATCACAAGGCGCATGCAGCCCATCCTATGTTAGTCCTGTTGTGACTCACAACAGGACTAACATTTGTGTCGCAAATTGTGAGCGGTTTTGCGACTACCGAACACAAAAATAAAGTTAAACACCATAATAACAATGCGCTAGTGAGCTTCAATGTATATCGATGTATATGCCACTTCATTGTTAAGGTAATGCATCACAATACTGATCGTTTGAAGCAAAACGGGAATGTGAACTATTTGGCGGGTAATAGGCGAAGTTCAAGTTTAGGCAATAAAGCTTTCAGTTGTGAGTAAGCGCTCTTGATGTGCACTTTCTTGTCCTTGTCTTCTTAGCACTGCCGTTATATAAGTACTGACCATTTCGCCAGGAACACTATGAATCCCTCACAATACAGTCAATATCATGCTACAGGTGTCTATTATCGAGGCACTCCACTGTAAATTCAATATAGCATTATAGGCGTGACAGAGTGCAGGTGCAGATTCTGCATACTGTATCGGATGATTGAGATAAGAGCTACCATGACATTGGACTCAAAATAGTGATACTCTCAATGTTTCCAATGTATCAATGACTTGCTTCATTAAACACAGGTATGCATTGCACAATTCAGAAATGGATTCTATTTGATCACTCTCTCCTAACGAGATTACTGCTACCAACCCAGGTTCTGTGAAGCATCCAGATGAGCTTCAAGAGTTCTTATCAAGCTGCTGGTGTCCACAGCTGCATAGCGTTGCATGTGCCATCTTGAGCACCATCTGCAAAGAAAAAAAAATGTACAGATTTTTTGCAGTGACTCACTATTTCATGCTGCACTAAAACAGCTGTAAAGCACACCAATACCTAATTCGGATAACCGGCATAAATTCAGTTAGACGTCCATGCATGTAACAATCTTTTAACTCTAAGTTTATTATCCTAATGCACTCAAACACCAAGAACTAATTCAGTACATAATACAAAACTGGCAGTGTAGATAAAGCGTTTTTTTTTTTAATCTCAGGGAAAACAGATTCCAGAGCTTTTTCATTGCTGCTCCTGTTTGAGGTTAACATTGAAAGTGCTGCTGTGCTTCTTACGCAAAAGTGAGCTTAGAGACAGACTTTACGAGGCATCATACTCTTCTTTCCTGCTTTGTTCTTTTTCTGTAAAGCTTCTTTCGTATTATCCTTTATTCCTCGTACCTTCTTCCTTTGCACAGCATGGCCAGCCAGTTTGAGAAGTGGCTAACCTGCCTGTCTTCCCATCTATTTCTTTCTTTCCTTCCTTCATTTTAAGTCTTGCAGCATTTACAAATATACACACCAAGTTCAGTAGTGTAGCGTTGCCAACTGCACAAACATTCATAACCTACAGCCAACCTACAGCCAACCACAAATTTCACTGCCTGTGCGAGACTAGAAAGCAAATACTTGTGGTTTCAAGTTCACTCCACACCTACCATTTCGTCAAAGACACAGTATTTGAGTTTCTGATAAATTAAGTTGTTTGCCGTGTATCATGCTAATGAAAGAGCTCAAAACAAAGCATGATACAGCAAGGAGTAGGTGCACAACAGCACATCCTTTGAGAATTTGCGATAGAGTCATCTGGTGACTTGCGTGCCATTGTCTACTGCTTCTGGTGCTGCGCTAAACACAATATTCACATTCATCAAGAAGCATGAAGGTAGGAAGCTTACATATGACTTAAAGAAGTAAACCATTAGAAATGACGAAAGGTGTTCTGTTCTTGCTGAACATTAGTTTTTTTAACTGTGATAATGTTTAATGGCTGCTTAGCCTTGCTTCAAAGCTTCATAATAGTCTATGAGAGTCACATTTTTTTAATTATTGTCCCTCTGCCATCAGTATTGCATTGAGCTGACTTGCACTGATGTGACTGAATAAGCCTGGCACAGCTCACACATCTTCAACTCGATGAGAATATCCACACGAAATTCAGGAAAGTTCAAGATGTCACTAATTATGTCACAAAATTGTCACGAATTAAGTGACAATATCGTAAAATGCACGTGCTTCACCATAAACGCTCTCACTTAGCAGACAACTTTCTGATAATATGGCCATAATCATATCTCTGCAGCATAATTTATTCGTTCTAGTCCAACCTAATGACGTTATTACCCCATATATGGTATGCTGTTTCTTTTTTTTTTTTTTTTGTCTTAGAGACGAACTAAGTGCGCAATGCAAAATTGTTATCGAAAAGTATTCCCACTTACTAATATTAGGGAGTTTTGGAATAGCGTACGCCAGGCCCGTAGCCACAGGGAAGGGGGGGAGCGAAATTCTGATGGAGGGGGGTGTTTTACCGAAAATGAATTATGAAAATAGGCGTTTTTCTAAAAAAGTGAAAGGCGCAACGAAGGGCACCGGAAGTTTCGCCCATCTGTTTTCTTTAACGTGCACTGACATCGCAGAGTACACAGGCGTTTAGCGTAACCCCCCCCCCCCGAAATTTTTCAGTTTTGCACGCACACATACAAACAAACGCACGCACGAACATACATAAAGTATGGTTGACCCCCCCCCCCCCCCCCCCCCCCCCCCCCCCCGAAAAAAATTTCTGGCTACGCCCCTGGCCTCCACCGAAATGCTACCGCCGCGGCCGAGATCGAAGCCGCGACTTTCGGGTCGGCAGCCGAGCACCGCAACCATCGTACAACCGAGGCTCACAACTACAATAACTGAATCAACTGAAAACAAAAGTTAGCCTTAATGCACACATGACGGAGTGATAACCGCGGCCTCTCGCTTGTTTATATTTTCTGAAAGCACCCTGCCGCATTCACGCTTTATGGCAAGCAAAGAAATTGTATAGCACAAATTGTCTTCATTGAGGCGTACCCGCTCTTCGATAGACTGGCCGTGCGAAGCGTGTGCCTTCACAAAAGCTTTTTAAACGCGCATCAGGCATCACACGTATGTGCGCGTAATGCTTTTCCATTCTGCTTTTTATTGTACTTTCCACGCGACACACTGTGCAGCACTACACACGTGAGCGACGCGAAACTGAGAACACAGAAGCACCACTTACCGTTCGCATTTCCGACTGTGCCTAACCAGGTGCTGGCCGAACACGAATACACGAAAGTGCAAGCACGCTTGAGTCTTCAGACCATCATGAAACCAACACGAACACGCTCACAGTACGCGATGTTGCACTGCCGTCGCTAAATGCCGTTCACGTCCAGCGTTGAGATCAGAGTCGCGCACACACAGGACACGGGCACGCACAGCCGACACAGCTGAGCAATTCGGAAACTTCGATGACCGGGCAACGGGAGAAAATGGCGAAGGCAGCGACGGGCGACGGCGAGACTTCGACTTGAGCACGCACGCTTCTCCTCTCCTGGTGCGCGCGTGTGTGTGTGTGTGTGTGTGTGTCTGTTTTTTTTTTTTTTTTGTGTTTCCTCGCTCGCGCCTGCGTGCCTGCGTCGTAAGGTTGCGTTATCGTGCTTCTCTCGGCGGCTCATGTAACAGCCCTCCCGTTTAGCGGCTGCTTGAAGGAAGTCGCGTTTATATATATCTTTTTTTTTTTTTTGGACGCGATAGCGTCAAAGAGCTCGTCTCGCAGAAATTCCGGTGTCGGCGGCGTCGGCGTCATTGGTTCTGAGCGAAAAAGCAGCGTTGGTTGGTCGTGAGCGAAAAGTCGAGGTAGATGCAAAGAGACAGAGGGCGTTTGCACTTTGGCTTTCCTTGCGGCACTGTGTATACGTCTCCATCGAGAAGCGCAGGCAAGCTAGCGATTGAGAAGGCGATAGTGTGTGTGTGTGTGTGTGTGTGTGTGTGTGTGTGTGTGTGTGTGTGTGTGTGTGTGTGTGTGTGTGTGTGTGTGTGTGTGTGCGTGCGACCATGCGTGTGTACGAATACCCCTGTCGGGTTTTAAAGGCGAAACTAACAGTCCCCCCCCCTTTTTTTTTCTTTTTTTTTTCCTCGTGCTTTCTGTCCACAGCATTCTATTGCGTACGCTGCGGCGTGCCGTCTCTGGTCAGTTAATAACTAGGACCTGACTCAGAGTGTGCGTACGTGTGAGTATAATCGCAGATTCTTTGTGCATGTCAGCGGTTTTCGTCGCGATAAGTTGACGAGGAATCTATCGCCGTCACTTCTTCGATTGAGCTACTGCCAAAGATATTAGACTGCACGAACTTTTCTTTACAGCTCGTTATATTTGGAGAGTTGCAAGACTAAAACAAGCTCTGACACAAGCTTTTATATGGCAAGAGAGTAAAACAACCTTTTACTCTCTCGTGGGATGCGGGAGTGAAACAGGCACTTTACTCTCCTTCGCCAGGAGGAGTGAAAGGCCTTTTCACTCCTCCTGGCCAAAAGAGAGTAAAGCGCCTCCCTGAGAGAGAGTATAATGAGATCTGTGGGAGTAACACAGCTCTGTAACTCTCACTGCAGGAGTTTCAGTTTTTAGAGTGAGCTTCTCGGATAGTCCCCGTTTCTGTATGAACATTGAAACCCGCACTCTGTCTCCGGTTTCGTACACAACTGTTCTACGGTGAGCATTTCAGCGGCCTGCGTCGTCGTCTTGCTGCTGGTGGATACGCAAACGTGTGAGCTGCCTAGCTTCTTTCGCGTGTTGTGTAAACGTATCGGCGTCCGTACGTTGCCGTCACATTCGTGTAGTAGTATTGCAACATTGTACGTACCTCCCGCCCATGAAAAAGGCTAACGCGTTACGCGAGTCGTTCCTTATTTAGCCGTGTTGTACGCAAATGGGATATAAGACAAGGTTTCGTTCCTGATTTATCTTCGACATCGACGTGCATTGAAAGCACGTCGTCAAGCGGTTTGTTTAGGTGATCTGTTATTCCGTTCGTTTGCGCTGCATACGCGGTTCTCACACGATGAGTCATTCCACTTAGCATCAAGACGTCATCTGAGAGAGCTACCCTGAAGGCGCTTCCTCGGTCTATTGTCACAACGGTTGGTGCACCACGTCTCTGTGCATCTTATGAAAAATCGCTCCACCTCCAGTGCTGCGCCTGTCTAGATAGCCTTTGTCTCGGCATAATGAGTAAGCTAATCAGTTGCAACGATAACCCAGAGGCTTCTTGCAGTATCGGTAGGAAGTGTACCAAAATACTCATTTCGAAACGGTGTTCGTGGGACCGGATGCCGGCTAGTTTCGTCTGAGGCCACTTGCATCGCTGAAAGTCGAGGCGAGTAGGAACGTAACATTTCACGCCAGTTGTGAGTCTCGCCCAGTAGCACTTTGGCCCCTGACTACCAGTGATCGCGCGTAGCATAAGTGACCAAAGTGATCTCGCTGTGGCGTACTTCAAGTACTTCGGTATGAAGGTCTACAGGACTGACGGGCAAATAGGCAAGTCCGCTCGATGAAAAGTTACTTTTGTAAAGATCTTTTTCCCAAAACAAAAAGTCAGTAGACGCTTAAGAGAATACTTATGCGATGAAAGCATAAAATTGTTTCCTTTGGCTAGGTTCTTGTTATAAAGGGATGCTGCAATGTGGTGTTGCCAAGTTGTGTTATAAAGAAAGAGGCAATGCGAGATGTCGAATTATGTTTACATGACTTGGAAAAATCCTGCATGGCATCATCCTCGAGCTTGGCGTTACACTGTGTTATTCAGGGTACGCGTACATGTATGTCTCTCGGTGCATGGCTGCATAGATAGCTTAAAGTTGATCGTGAACACAATGCAGTGTGGTTATCGTTGCCTGAACAGAGCGTGATGCAAGATGCACTGTTTGCGTCTCTTCAAGTATTGTAAGAAGTAGCATGCCGACGGGGACGTCGGCAGCAGCATCTAACATTCCGCTTTTCCCAGAAGTCCCGCTACAGAGAGATGCGCCTTGCCACGGGGTGCTTGTACAGTTACAAAGTTACAGACAGCACACTCTAAATCGCGAGCAGTTTCTATATTTAATGATATTCGCGGAAAATGGCGCCAAAGTTAAACGCATCCAAATGTTACGCTTTTGCAGAAGCGGGAATCCGGAAAATTTTGTCGATCCGAGTTAGGAGATGACTCATGTACCGGGACCATTTTTATTCAAATTGTTGTTTAGGAAACAACTCGCGTGCCGTCCCAGTGGAAGATTATGCTTTTCTAACACGGTTTTCATTAGTTTCTCTACCGTTTACTGTAAACAAGTGATTAAATTATAGCTATTAGGTTATAATATACTGGTGGGTTAGATAGTTGAAAATTACAGCGCAGCGCTCACAATCAACGCTTGTGAATGCCTTTCTTGTTTCGTGTCATCCTTGCACCCGGTGTGTGCTGCCGTGTTGTATAAGTATGAGATTGGCTTCCTTGTCTTCTTTGAAGACATAAAGTGCAAATACATGTACCACAAAAATAATGAAATAAATAAACTTCAAACTTCAGGAGCAGCGTAGCAGAATATGGCATTGTTGTGGTGTACCTATTTAATTTCTTCTGCTTCATTTCCATACCTGTCAACAGCCGAGTTGCTTGCTCTACAGCATGCGTCGCCCAAATACTAGGGGCACTAAAGAAACAAGGCTTGGCTATGCGACGCATTTACCTCCTCGCTCCCGTTATCCGCCGAATGTGTCGGCAGCCTTTTCACATTTAGCATTTCTTATATACAGTCGCTCTACTATATTAGAAATAAAACGAACTTGTATTCTTGAGAACTGCCGTATTCATTTGTATTTCAGAAGGAAGGGCGAAATATGAGAGCTTTTTGTAATTCCATAACATAAGAGAAGAATGTGGGCGAAACAGCGCAGAAAATGGGACGAAGAGCACACCGGACGCCGCGCTGACTATCAACTAGTTTTTATATTGGAAGTGCAGAGACATTATCCGCCTTTCCAATATAGAAACCACTAGATAGTCAGCACTGCGTCCTGCCTGTTCCTCCTCCCATTTTCTGTGCTGTTCAGCCACTGCGTTCATGAACCAGCTAGCCCACCTAAGAACCCTTGTGTATAAGAGAAGAGTTAGTTCATTCTTACTTCTCCTTTTTCTGCAGGCGTACGTTTTGAATTTTTCAGATGTCATGCGGATCACACGTATAAATCTGTAACACCTTCAGATTAATTGGTTTTATAGCAAGTGTATCTTTACTAGGATCACTTTGTAGCAAGGGTTTCAATGTTGTTCCTCGTGCAGCTATAACTGGTCAAAACACACAAGTAATTACAGTAATAAAGGAGAAATGCCTTCCGCTCTGTACATCGAAAACAGGCTTGTCGGCATTTCAAATGTTTTCTGGCCGATCAAAGGCCCCACAATAATGACGCATAAAAGAAGAAACGCACTGATACAAAAGGAAGCTTTGTCAAAACCACCTTTCGCGACATGGCAACACATATTTCATGTGCGACACGTACATGTTGCAGCTTCCTGTCTGTGACATTTTTGACAAATATTTCCCCCAAAAATGAAGAAAAAGAGGACACACAGCTGCTGAAGCGCTTGCGACTGTCACCTTTTTTACCCGTTACGTATTTTCTCGGCCTGGATGCGAGCAGGCGTTTGGCAGAATGGTTACGTTAGAAAATTGAGGGGAAAGTATTTCCGGTCCTCGAACGCTTTTCCGAAAGCAGCTGCGCGCAGCGCATGACGGTAATGTATAAAGACCAATGCACTGCTCCTAACGAACTGAAATGAGTGCGTCGTTCAAGCATATATAGAAAAACCATACAGGGTACATGCCCTCACGGGTTTTACTGCCTTGTGGAAACGTGAAACACTCGTGTAAATTACACACCTCACATGCGAAACAGCTTCAGAAGGAAAAAATGCAGGATGCGTCTCGTAAAACAATATACCCATTGTTGTTCGCATCCGGCCTTTTCCATAGAACATGTTCTCGCAAGCGTCGCGAGCACACTACGGAGAACACGCCTCGTGCGTTTCGACAAGTGTCTGTACCTACCAGTGTTGCGGAATGGGCGCCTCCATTCCATTCCAATTACATTCCGGGGAATCAGAACTTGCCGCAATTCCATTCCTTTCAATTCCTCGGAATGAAAAAACTTAGCCCATTCCCACTCCGGGAATGGCAGGGCAGTTCATTTCAGTTCCTGTAATTCCTCAACGTAGGAAAGGCATCTTGTTAGATTTATCGAGTTAAGAATGAACGCCCCATAAAGCTGATGTCATCAGATGCATTAAGAACAGCAAAAGTACGCAAAACACGTTACCAAGGTCGAAGGATAGTAGCTTGGTGAGATATCTCGTTTTTGCTTCTCTCGCCGTCGGCGACAGAAGCAAAAAAATTCACAGCATATCCACGGGTGAATGATGAAGATCTTGGGCGAAACTCCTGAAGCAATCATGGTTACACCGTGAAATCTTCAGTGGTTTCGCCCAGCAGTAATCAAAGCGATAGCCCAGTACATCATCAAAGACGTGACAAACACTGTATATATTTATACAGGAAATCTTATTAATCGTAAGTGGTAGCTAGGCGTGGCCTCCGTTCCCCCTTCATTATAACGGCTTTATGGTCAGTGAAGTGATGGATCGGTGATAGATCATAATGGGATGTTTGCAAAGACGAAGTAGTGGGCAGTTTGCAAAGGATCGGTGACGGGAGATACTGTTCGGGAGCTACTGCCGGTTACGCCTTACGCGGTTACGCCTTACCCGGGACAAGGTTAGACTAAGAGGAGCTTCGCCCCTAAAACGAAGTGAAGGGTGGGGATAGAGCAGGCGGCTGGGGCATCGCCGAGGGAAAAGACAAATCTCAAGGCCTAAGGGGGGGGGGGCTGTATGCCGACGCCGTAGTTCCGCACAACGGATACCAATGGCATAGAGCCGCGGTTACGCGAAGAATAGAGACAAACTTGGGAGCAACACAGTCTGTATAAGGACAGAATTGTAGTAGGCGCGTTGCTTATAAAGGTACCGTGCTTGTAATAAGCCAAGGCGTTTTAAAAATACTGCTTTATTGTTAAATTTGAGGCTCTGACTTTCTAATGTTTGATGTATGAAAAAACAGCGCGTAGGCGAAAACGTGCTCTATTTTCGGAAAAGGGCGTAATTCCATTCCGCGCAAAAGGCACTTAATTCCATTCCCATCCCATTCCTCCAAGCGTTGTCCCCATTCCATTCCGCGGTCGCGAAAATGTGGAATGATTTCGGACTCATTCCAATTCAGGAGTGGCAACTCCGCAGCACTGGTACCTACAAACAGGAAAGTGCATTGGCTTAGTTCATTCACTACTGCGCCAAATCGGCCCCGTTTATGCGACGAGAAACCGATGGACAGACGCTGAAAACAAGAGACGAAGGAACATGAAAAGTGAACCTCACTGCTAAAGAACGTACGGTTTGGCTATGCTTCAAGATTTTGGTTTAGTTAATGCGATAGCAGAAGGCGGTCACAGCGAACACGGTTTTACATTCCCACAAACAACTTCTTATTTGCAATACGTATCATGGCATTCTGCACTCGGCTAAAATATTGCTTGCTGTGGCCTCTGGGACACCCGCAGACACACCGGCATTCGACGAGTCTGTAGCGATACTCATATAGGTTGCCAAGCTTGAAAGTTGACCCACAGTTCAGTTCGTATACAATCCAACTGGAGGATAAAAAGGCTGCCATATTTCTAAAACGAATGACTAGCTACGTTCGCCGTTTTGCAAGCGCCAAGCAAGACCAGCTGTGCTGGTTTTAGTATTTCACGACTTTCAGTTGAAAGTAAAACAAGGCATGCCAGATAAGCGAGCAATAAGACCAACTTGTAACATAGAAGGATTGTTCGTGGAGCGGCTTGGCACGACATTGCAAAAAGACAACACTGGGCACTAAGTGTTGTCTTGCGCAGAGCTAGTCTCTTTTTTAAGCGGTCCTGAATGTACTGGAGTACTCATGCATTGTATGTTCTATAGCAGTTCGAAATGGTTATACATGGCTACGTTGCCGCGATGCGCTGCAGTTGCCTTTGACAAAATTGGCCTACTAAGGAACACACGAACCCTTTATTTGACTACTTACATTGTGTTTCAACTATACCATTAAACAGCTTGAAAAGCGCACGTAAAAAAGTCCGCCAGATGACACGCATCCTTGGAATCGATTTCATGCCACATCTTGTTTTTTTTAGCCCTGCATTACAAGGTAGATCGATGTATTTGTGTATATCGAGTATTTGGCATATTGAGGGCTTATCAAGCTCGTCGAGTTCACTGGCGCCTAAAGGTTGCCTTATGATCCGGTCTAAGATCTCTACATTCGTTAAAGCCTATACATTAGTTTTATGGAAACGCAGTGCACGCTGCGGTGCGATGAGGTGCATATAGTGAGAAGCAGTCGTTGGCTAAAGTACCGAGATGGACTTGTTGGTACATAGTTCTGGCACATATATTTATGCTGTCCGACACAGACGTCGTTCACTACACATGCGTAGGAACGCCAACTCTTTATCAGTTAGTAGCAGAGATGGTACGCTTACAGAACTCTCCCCCAGATAGGAAATGCGTTCTGCTTCTATGATTTCTCGGGTGATTCGCGTTTTGCTCTTCTTAATGACGGAAGTGTTATGTAGCTCGGGTGCGCAATCCTGACACGTTCTACAATGACTGGCTAGGAAACCTACAGCATCCTTACCGTGCCGCGCATTTTTTACATCGTTCGCATGCTCCCTTAGCCTATCGTTTACGCATCTCCCGGTTTGGCCCACGTACACTTTTCCGCTTTTCCGTACACTTTTCCGCAACACATGCATCTCCTCTGGTGAAACTACTAGCTTACAAAACACTAATCCGACCCAAATTAGAGTATGCTTGTTCCGTCTGGGATCCCCCTGAACGCTTTCGAACCGATCTAATAGAATCAATACAAAACCGCGCAGTTAGATTTATTTATTCTGATTACTCTTACACTACTAGTGTAACTAACCTAAAGAAAAAAGCAGGCCTGCCTAGTCTTCAGATGCGCCGCAAAATTGCAAGGCTTTCACTCTATCATAAGTTTTTTCATGTTTTGCGTAACTGTTCTCCCATCAATCCAGCTCATCGCATCTCTCAACGCATCAGCCATGATAAAGCCGTATACCCTCCCCGCGTCCGCACCGCCACGCATCTGCAATCATTTTTTGTCAAGACTGCCATAGACTGGAACAATCTTCCCGCAGACATCGTCCTTCACGTCAATCATGCCAATTTCAAGAATTCCGTTGAGTCACACTTTGTAAATATGAACTAACTTGTTTGTTTCTCCCACCCCTCATGTAAAACCCTGTGTACAGGGTCCTTGAGGTATTTTCAATAAAGAAATTAATAAATTTAAATGGATTTTGTAAACCACCCCTTCTGCGCATTCAACAAAGGGCCGACTGTGCTTTGTGCCACAGACCTGCTGCTTCCTTGCCTCTGGGTCGGTCATTTGGTAGAGCTTAGACAGCCTGTGTGGTGCCGTGAATACCACTTTCACGTCGTACCGCTGAGCCACCTTTTTCAAGTGTTGAGAAAGCTTGTGCATATACGGTATCACAGCCACCTTCTGCCTGCGCCGTGCGCCGGCATCACAACTTTGCGGGCGATGGCGCAATTTCTTTAGCAGGCTCTCTGCAACCGCTATGAGGAGGGGCTGGGGATACCCAGCGCTAAGCAGTCTTTCAGCTTGGCGTTCGAACGCTTCTGAGCCACAGTGAGGGCAAGATTTGCCAAGAGCGTTCTTGAGGCACGACGTGGCAATATCTCGTTTGACGAGCTTGGAGTGGGCGGACTTGAAAGGCAGAAGTGGTTTGTTAGCACGCGGCTCATAGTACCAGCAGACGCCAACGTCTTTGAAACGAAACCGAATGTCTAGAAATCTAATTTGGCCATTTACCGGGAGCTCGTGCGTTAGGCCAAGTGGGCTCATAACTCCATAACTCCGTCATTAGGAAGAGCAAAACGCGAATCACCCGAGAAATCATAGAAGCAGAACGAATTTCCTATCTGGGGGAGAGTTGTGTAAGCGTACCATCTCTGCTACTAACTGATAAAGAGTTGGCGTTCCAACGCATGTGTTGTGAACGACCTCTGCGTCGGACAGCATAAATATATGTGAAACTTTTCCAATAAAGGCTGTTGCAAGTTCAGCGCTCGTCTTCGTCGTTCGTGTTCCGTCCGTTGTGTGTTTTTTGCGCTGCACTGTGCCAGAAGTCGTTGGCATATTCCTCCAGGGTCTACCAGCACTTGACTATAGCTTGTTGCGTCAAATGAGCAGATATGTAATCTTTGTAATATTGTTATCAAAGACGTTAGCCAGCACTGCAACCCTAGTTGTAGTTGCCCGAGATGATTGATCTATAGGGTCGTTTCTGCAGTAGTTTCAACCAGTGTTCTGGCTGTGGGGTAGCACACTTGACTACCACGCCGAATGCCTGGGTTTGATTCCGGCTGGAACTAAGACTTCATTCTTTGCGTCTATCGAAGTTCGCTGCGACACGGCCTCCTTAACACTCTCGTGTGAACATTTCCAAAGTCTATTCTCGCCGTTGCTGGGTTCATATATACTGTAAATCGTGTGGCGCATGCCCGAATTTTATGGGCCGTGGCAGGCGGGAAAAAGCCACACGTGACTGAGCGAAAGGGTTTCATGACGAACGCGACAAGCATGTTATGATATTCATTTCGTGATTTGTTAATCGTGTTCGTCATACACTGATGTCCTTCTGTGCTAATTTGCTTTATACCAAGTTAAGGAGACCACCACGAGAGCTCCCAGACATAGATAGATAGATAGATAGATAGATAGATAGATAGATAGATAGATAGATAGATAGATAGATAGATAGATAGATAGATAGATAGATAGATAGATAGATAGATAGATAGATAGATAGATAGATAGATAGAAATGGCGGAAGTGCATTTGGTGGGTAAATAAATGCTTCACATTTCAAATACAACCAGATGTTCGATTGAACCAAGATTTTATACACTATGACGTGCAGTGCTTGTCCTGCTGGATGCTCATAAGAGTAGGTGAGCATTTGCGTTATACACGTACACATTTACTCCGCACCAGCTTTGCGTCAGTTGTATATTGAAACGGAGAATAGAGGAAAAGAAGGGGAACGAAGCTGCACTGGCTTGCATGCGGCTCCGTGAACTGCTTGCTTTCTGAGCTACACCTTTGCATTCCCCATCTTGTAAATAAACGTTTTTAGTCTTCCCAACATTAAGTGTCCATCATTGCAAGGTTCAGGCGCTCAGTAAGTCCATTTTTCTGAGGGTGTTAACCGTAGTGAACTTGTGGGACTTTGAGCAAGAGCGAAGAAGGTCGTCGATAACTTTTGAAAAGGACCAGCGGCCTCAGTCGGTGAGTAAGTGAGTGTATAGCTTACGAGGAGAACCTTGTTGTAGGATCACTTGATGAAGGAAAATATCAGCCGCATCGACTGCAGAGCTGCGAGGGAGGGCTCGCGTGGCAGCATAACTTGTGGCATAGCCCCTCGCAACAGCCACCCAGTTGTCGCCTGAAGAGGGAAAGGACCAATGAGGTATTGGTTGACAGGGAAAAAAAGGGTTGCTTGGAATATCTAGAGGTTGAAGGTGCTCCAGTGTCGATGAGGGCTTTTACAGGCATCTCATGAACAAAAAAACAATTACACCATCTCCCGCGAAAGGGGACTATGATGCGATGCGAAGCCGGAGCACTTGCACGATCGCGTTCCGTTGGCGTTCGTTGGGCATGCGACCGACCTCGGGCATGCTACCGACCTCGCGTCGAGGAACGCGAAGAGGAACACTACGCGCGTCGTGTCTTCCCTCTAGCCTGGCCGTTAATTCTCACAGGGCGAGCGGGGAACGCGGTCGACAGGCGCGCGAGAGGGGAGCATCGTACGAGAGAAGAGAGGGGGAGGGGACGCACATGCGCTGGCGCTCATTGCGGCGCTGCGCAGGAGAGAATTCGGCATGTCGAGCCCGCATTTCAGAGTAGTCAACCGAAGCAAGCGCTGGACTGAACGCGCGCAGCGCTCTACCACTTGAAGGAGAGGAGACTAGAGAAGGAGAGTAGCGCATGCGCCGCGAGAGCAGAAGCGAGAACGCAGGAGAAGCGCAAGCAGGTGCTGGTAGAGAATTGGAGAGAGTAACGCGTAGCTGTCGGACAGAGGGAAGGAGGAGAGTTGCGCATGCGTAGTGTGAGTGCGGACTACCAGGCCAACGCCGAGGAACGTACCCCCAAGCAAGAGATGCTTCGCATCTAAAACTTCAATTAGTTTCCGTCTAGGAGAAAGGGTCAACAGAGGTATTGTATGTCCAGTCTTCAATGCAGCCTCATCTCCGGGGGCTCCGGAGAATGGGGACGCAGTCTCAGCTCCTCACCTCATGAGGTCGGGGATGGGCAACGTCGAGATGCAGGCGAGAGGGACTGAGGGGTGAACTCGTCAGATAGTTGGTTGAACACATCGCGAAGGAGCGGCGCTAAAGACAAGTACAGAAAAGGCGGACATACAACCACACGTAGCGCTGACTGGCAACCCATTTGCCAGTCAGCACTACGTGTGGTTCTATGTGTGCCTTTTCTGCCCTTGTCTTTAGAGCGACTCTCCTACGATATGGATGTGGTGGCGTTGCTGTAAAAGCGAACGGCAAGAGGTGATTCGCCGAGTAGCAAGGCCAGCATTGGACGGTTCAGAAAGAGGCGACAGAGGACGACAGTCGCCTTCGGAGCACATGGTCGAGACAAGGAGTTTCAGAAGAAGAGAAAGAGCAGAGGAAGGCAGGGAGGTTAACCAGAAGTTTGCATCCGGTATGCTACCCTGCACTGGGGTTGGGGAATAGGGGGTTGAAAGCGAGAGAGAGAAAATAAATAATAAGAAAAAACAAAAAAAAAACAATCACAACCACACACACACAAGAGCGTTCCGCTCAGAGGCGCTCTGACAGGCCAGTGGATCGCAGGAAGGCGAGTAGTGCTTGTAAAGCCTTCTTCTGCGACGTTATGTCCGGACGATGGCGTAAAAGCCTTTCTTCTGATAGAGGCTGGTCGTCTATCTTGTTGAGAGCATGGCAAAGAGATTGTCTCTGTGTTCTATACTTCGGACAGTCACACAGAACATGCCGAATCGTTTCTTCGTCGCCGCAGTGTTCACAGGCGGTGGAGTCAGCCATCCCTATGCGAAATGCATACGCATGGGTAAACGCGACGCCCAGCCATAATCTACAGAGAACGGTGGCGTCACCTCGGCGAAGTCTTGATGGCAGTCGAAGGCTTAACGTTGGATCAAAGGTGTGTAGTCGTGCATGCATGAAATGTGGCTCATTCCAATTTGACATGGTGCATTGGCGAGCGAGCATGCGGAGCTTCCGAGCAGCGTCTGTCCTAGAAAGAGGTATCGACAGGTCGCGGTCCTCTGTATGGGCTGAACGGGCAGCTTGATCGGCCCGTTCATTGCCGATAATCCCACAGTGACTTGGTAGCCATTGAAATGTAATGCAGTGTCCTTTCTCGGTAAGGTGGTGGATCGTCTCGGCAGTCTCAAATACCAATTGTTCGTGCGGACCGCGGCGTAAAGTCGACAGTAGAGACTGCAGTGCCGCCTTGGAGTCGCAGAAAATCGTCCACCTTTTTCTCATTTGGTCGTTAATGAAAAGCAGCGCGGCGCGAAGCGCTGTGAGCTCTGCTGCCGTCGATGTTGTTGGGTGAGCCGTCCTGAACTTGATAGTTGTGGCGATCGTTGGAATCACGACCGCCGCTGTTGAACTGCTCGGTAGGACGGAGCCGTCAGTGTAGACGTGAGTCGAGTCGTGATACTTCTCGTACAATAGAAGTAAAGCGAGCTGTTTAAGAACTGGTGCTGACAGATCTTGTTTTTTCTGGACGCCTGGTATGTCAGGTTGATGACTGGTTGTTTCAGGCACCATGGAGGAACCGAAGGTCTCGCCGCCGGTGTGAAGCCAGTCGGTAGAGAGTCGCCGTGTGCGGTTACTGTTCGGCAAAAGGAGGTGCGTGGTCTGTCCGCTGGTAGAGAGGCTAGGTGGTGGTGTGGTGTCCGGGCAAGATGCCTTATGTGGGTCCTCAGTGCTTCAACCTCAATGTGAGTCTTTATGAGGTGGTCCTTGGCGATGGCTATGGTCGCCGCTGTTGAAGCACTTTGAGGCAGGCCTAAACAAATCCGGAGGGTCTGGGCCTGAACACTCTGTAGCACGCGTCGACTTGTCTTGTTTGCGTTAGTTAATGCAGGCAAACTGTATCGCAGGAAACCGAGAAACAGCATCCTGTACAGTTGTAACATAGCACTGGGCGACATTCCCCAAGTCTTTCCAGCGAAAAACTTGAAGAGGTGAGAAATGCCTGCCAACCGCTTTTTCAGGTACGAGACGTGAGGACTCCATGATAGTTCTCTGTCTATTATGACACCCAGGAACTTGTTCAAATGTTCAAATGTTCAAATGGATACGCAGCTACCTCTGCATGCGATCCTTTTTTGTGATCACGGAGGACGGGGACACTTCCCTACACTACAGTTATCGTGGTGTTCCCCAGGGCGGTGTGCTCAGCCCTGTGCTGTTCAATCTTACGCTGATTGCTCTCCATACACACCTGCCAAGCACTGTTTGTTTGTCAACTTACGCAGATGATATCTGCGTCTGGACATCTGCGGTAACTCGCCTGCAGCTGCGAGCGAGAATCCAGAGAGCAGCCACTCAAGTTGCTCTGTACCTCCGTGATCGAGGCCTGGAAATTTCTACCGGAAAGTGTGCTCTTCTGGCATTTACGCGCAAACCAATGTCTAACTACAGTGTATCAATCAATGGTCAAAGTATACCGTATTGTCGATCACACAAGGAGTTTCAGAACTTGCGCCAGTGGCAGTAGATATGGCGGACACGGGAGCAGACAAATTGGTCTCTCGTCCAGTGCTCGCCACTTGGGTGGGTTCCGGTACCGATTTCCAAGACTGTAGAGGTGCAGCAGGGGCACTGATCGTTGGTGGTGGCACGTAAGCTTGGATTGCAGATTGTATGTACGCAGATTGGATGCCCATGCTCGCCATTTCCTCGCGAACGATAGCTTGAAGAAAAGTGTGAGCGGGAAGAATTTTAATGATCGCCGGATTATAGCGGGTTACACAGGAACATCATCAAAAAACACGCGTAAATGCCGGGCTTCGGCGTGGCACAGCGTCCGTCTTTCAAGTCAACAATTGACAGACAACTTAGGCTTCGCCTAAGTGGTCTGTTAACCACTTAGGCTTCACTTTGAAGAAAATACCTAATGAATATCCACTTAGAACAAAATACCTAATAATCACTTAGAACAATATACCTAATAATTTATCAGCAAAATAAATGATAAATAGTAAAAATTGTCGGTACTGGGCTTGCTGCGTCCCGTCCGTAGTTCGAGCATGGACGATGGAAGCTTCAACCCACAACAAACAACAATAATTTATTTAACTCTACGCTGCATACGGCGGGGTCGGTCCAGGGACACGAGACGACGAGGCGGCGACCATGATCGGCGGCAGCAGCAATCGGCCAGCGCGGGTGGCAGCATCCGTCCTTCCTGGCAACCCAGGCACGTCTCCCCTGGGCAGCGCGCAGGCTGCCCCTTTTAAGCCGCGCATCTGGGCCACGCGCACCGCCTCTGCGCAGCACGTGGCGCTGTCTCGCAATAGCCGGTGGGCGTGGTTGCCACAAAATGCATCGAACGCCACTCGCACATGTTTTTATTGCTATAGAAATTATATGGACTCTGATGGTGGGTTTTTGTCGTCGCCCTCATTTTCTGTGTAAAGTTCAAATCGATAACATCACCTAGAGCATCGTATGTTTTACGCGCAAGTAAAACCGCGCGAGCTCTGGGGACGAACGCAGTCGAACCAGAGATGAAAGTAGCCGGCCATCGCCATCGCACGAAGGGCGCGTGCGATTACATCGTACCGCATGCGAAGCATGTCACCGATTGCTTCTGAAGCAAAGAGAAAACGTCCCCTCCCTCTTCCATCTGACGAAGGAGCATGAAGGGGCGCCGGTGGGAAAGGGAGGGAAATGTGCCCCTCGACAAGCAATTAACTGTGCACTTTTATTATAAAAGACTGTGCACTTTGATTACTTTGATAAAGTGCTTTACTTTAACCGATTGCTTCGCATTGTGAGGACACAAAGCGCGAAAACTGCTTCACTCCCTGGAGAGAATCGATTTTCGGGCCTGAATTTTGTAGAATAATGCGGAATTGGATCCAAACGAGTTAGCTGCTAGCTTAAAGCCCATTAAAGGACACCAGATGGACAAAATGTTCGGAGCCCTCCACTACATTGTGCCTCATAATCACACCGTGGTTGTCACACGTAAAACCCCAAATAATATTATGAAAACTATTTGGACCAACAATTCCGCCATAAAGGCAGTCATCATACAGTAATGAAATACAAAGTTACTGCAATCCAAGATGATCGGTGCAAGCTTTCAAGCGCATTTGTTATTTAGGCCGATAAAGGTGAAATCATAGTAGGAGTTAATTTTTCGTTTTGACGAGACATTCGAACGAACAAATTTGTTCATATACCTGCCCGTTTAGATTTCAGAGGAAATGCTGAGCAGCACTGACGCGATAATTTTCAGAAGATGAAGGCTCCGATTAATGGATAGGTATGAAAGTAAGCGCGATATTCCGGCGGTAATTGCACGAACAACGAAGGCAGAAGAGGATGACAACTAGATGCAAAACGCTCACTGACTTCGTCATCATCATGAACAATATCATCGTCATAAATTATTATCTATTAAAGCCTTTTTCAGTCATCGCCTAATGGGAAGGGGCGGGGGAGGGGGAGGAAGCAAGGATGTCGCTATAGAATGCGGTCATAATTATATAATGAGAAAAAGCTAAACAAAATAACTCAGTATACCTGCTTTAAATCAATGAATCAAGCAACTAAGACCACAAAATAAAACGACAGATGTATATCAAGTTGCCATAATGCAGCTGGCAGGGCGTCCTGCATATTTCTCGAGCAAATGAAGCGAAATAGTTTGGGCTGCATTAACAGAACAATACAAGCGGTAAACGTTAGAGGGACAATGCAGCGATGAGGGTAATAAGAGATAAAAGAGCTGACAATAGGTGCATAAGTTTATCAGGATTGCTTTCACGTACCATGTTCTCTAGTAGAACATTTATTTCTTAAAAAGCGGCAGGAAAGTACGATTTCTTGAACGTATTGGTGTTGCCGTGCAAACATTGTATGCTCAGTCTGCAAGACATACGGTGTGAAGTGCGGCTGGCAGGTAATAGAAGGGTATGTCTAAGCAGAGGGAAGTTGCAGTATATAGTCTGTGATAAAAAGAAACCTGAGGAATCTTACAACGAATTGTTAGAGGGGTTGTCCAGGTACAATCTTAACCAGGTCCTGGTTAAATGCTGGCTATATCCAGGAAACCAGAAGAAAAATGTCCTTTGTCCTGGCTATATGCAGCTTTCTAAGCGGGACCTGCATAAGAGTGTATGGTTCCATGCTGGTGATGCTTGTATACCAGTAATAGTTAGATGCAATAAAGCGTGACGCGCGATCCTGCACTGCTTTTATAATGCAACCTTGGTGAGGCTTCCAAGTGGCTGCGGCGTACTGGAGTTTTTGAAAATGCCAAGCGATTTGAAGCAGTCGTTTGTAAGGTTCTTAATATGCTCCTACAACGTAAGCTCAAGAGTGATTGAGACTCCGAGATAACGATGAGGGTGAACTTGATGGAAAACGTTTGAATTATAATAACACAGGGGGCTCATAAATTCACGCTTGCGGATTACACTTATGTACCACCAGCTTGCTGAATTGTGTCTACAATCGAGCTTTTGCCCCTTTTAGAGTATGATTTAGTCAGTGTACGAGGACATGCTTCGATAAAAGGCGCAATAATCTGCAAATATCCGGACTGGTGAGGAAATGTTGTTAGGCAGATGACTTATAACGAGTAAATAGAGAAGCGATCCAAAGACACAGCATTGTGGTACACCTGATATAACTGGACTGCTTGATGACTGTCTGTGATTGATGATGGTACGTTGGGAACGATTTGTTAGATGATATTCAATCTGACAATCAGCATTAAGAGATGCAAGTTGCCAAAATCAAGATAGATAACATCAATTTGAAATCAGGAATTAAGGTGAACATTTGTTGCGAAATTAAACAGTTGTGTTTCAAGTGAGAAAAAACTCCTCTAAATCTAGGCTAACAGCAAAAGAAAGACGAGAATTTGTCTATGTGAAATATAGGTTCTAGAAGGTCCTTCGCTTAACAAAAAAAGGGGCAAGGCCGACTACATCTTGCTCGAGATGCTTTTTTGGCTTGTCTTATACCTGATCTACGGAGTCCTTTTTTGTTAGGTATACTGAAGGTGTGTATTCTTTGAGCAAGTGTCGCAATTAATGTATGACTCAAGGTGTGATTTTCCAGACATTACAGTCTTTAAGACCATCGGATGTTCCTAGCTACTAAGAGATGAACGATGGTCCCAATTAACTTAAATAGGACGCGCGGATTCATGCGGAAACAACTGTCGACGTTTTCAAACGTATTAGAAGCGTAGCAACAATAGCGGCACGATTATTTGGGCGTTATTGATTGGAGTTGAATCTTCCACCATCCACCGGCCAGCAAATTATCAGAAGAAAGTTTTGGCGTGTTGGTTAGTCACTGAACTGAAGAAAACATAGCACGAAAAGCTAACACGGGACAAAGTCAATACAGGGCGAGTGCTTAACTACACGCTGTTTGCGATTATTTAGGCGAAAGTTTGTAGTTTTTCGTTCAGCGGCCCCTTGAGCGAAATAGGGCAGGCGAATGGAATGGTACAAAAACCCACGTGACCTACATCATTGATGACGTCATGTTCTGACTCCAGATAATGCACATTTGTGACGCAATCATGTGTGACGTCGCATGATGGCGTCATCACATGGCATCGTCCCTTGTTCAAAGGTGCGCCGATCCGGAAGCACGTGCGATAGCACGTGAATTGCAGAAAGCTTCAGGTGGGGAGGAATAATGCTATCGACTGAGAACGCCAAGGCAATTTAATGCTTGTTGCCTGCCACACTGCGGCTGGTTATGTCTTGGTCCCCGTTTGGTCCCCGACTGTTCACGTAATGCATTACCAAGTATAAAGCAGGCTTTCGCCATCAAGTGTTAAAAAGTGCAAGATGTTGTTGAACTGTTTCAGGCAGTCAGTTATAACAAAAATAGGCTTGTCCGGTCTTGACGGATTTTCCGTGTTCGTCGTTTGCGCGATTTTTAGCAATTATTGCCATTACGAACATTGGTATTTCCATGAATTGTCACAACTACGCCTACAAAAAAAATTGTTTGTATTATTTCAAATAGGAAATATACTACTACCTCGACTCTCTCACAGGTGGTGGACTTTCTAACACGCAAACCCCTGGGACCAAATCAGCAAGGTGAAGTTTGCGCGAAGAGTCCAGCCGCCTTCAAGGCCTATTTGAATCAACCGAAAGCGACAGCTGACGCCTATGAAGATGGATTCGTCCGCACTGGTGCCAATTGTTTTATCTTATACTTGTACACTTCCTGTTTTCTACAGTTAGACACAATATTAAGGAGAACTAACAGACCATAATGCCAAGGAAAGTATAGGGGAGGTTATTTGTAGTAATCAGAATACAGATGTGAAGAAAGTAAAGTGGGCGAAAAGATAACTTGCCGCCGGCAGGGACCGAACCTGCGACCTTCGAATAACGCATCCGATGCTCCACCACTGAGCTACGGCGGCGGTCATCCTCCCGTCCACTTTATGGGGTATATATGTGCATTTAAACCTAGAAGTGTTAGTCAGCGCCAATCACAGCCATAGCGGCGAGTGTGGAACACTATTAACGCGGTAGCGTTAGAGAGCTCGTGTCGCAGAAATTCCGGTGTCCGCGTCGGCACCGTTGGTTGTGAGCGAAAAATCATCCGTGAGCGAAAAAGCGAGAAAGTAGCAAATAAAATAAACGATAAAATCTTCGGTCCCAATGAGGATCGAACCCGGGCCGTTCGCGTGGCAAGCAGGTGTCTTACCACAAAGCCACGATGTTACTTCCAGCTGCTTCGGAAAAAAACACTACATAAATGTCATGTAGTGAAAGGAGACTCATTTTGTTCGGCAGGTGTCACGACGAAAACGAGCCCATACGGTGATTTGTAGGCGCATTCGCGAGGCCATCAAACTACGTCGAAAAACGCCGGGATAGTGCAGCCATCGCCGCTAAATACACACACGAACTTTCAAACAGCTCTAAAAATGGACAACTATGTCCATCTAGCGGAAAACATATCAAGCCAACGCAGCAAACGCTAGATAATGTGCTGCCATCTGTGAGGCATTGTGAGAAATATGTCTCGACTTTTCATGGCATCCGAGAAGGCCGGCGCGCAGCGTATATCTTGGAGGCCATGCGACTCTTGCTTGCGTGTGTGTGTGTAACAATACACATTAATAAGTATGCACTTAGTGGTTGAAGTGCGCACTGGGGGCCGGATTTCGCTATCGCGTTCAACTCTTAAAGGCGAAGCTTAAGGGTCCCCCAATTTTTTTTCTGCCTGTTGGCGTCACGTAGCACGTGATCTTTTTACGAGCTGACAGCTGGCCAATAATCCCTCGCATACTACCTGAAGGCAACACGTCTGCCAGAACGAGACCCTCGCTATGAATGAAGGAAAGTAAAGGACGTTTAAGGGCCCGTTTTTCTTTGTTGTACACAATATTAATGAGAACTAACAGACCACAATCTTTTCGTCCACTTTACTTTCTTCACGTCTGTATTCTAATTACTACAAATAACATCCCCTATACTCTCCTTGGAATTAGGGTCTGTAAAGTTCTCATTAATATTGTGTCTAACAAAGAAGAACGAGCCCTTAAAAGTCATCTGTTTTCTATGGTGTGATTTCGTTGTAAAGTTCTGTGTCATCTGATTATACCCTCACAAAATAGAGAAAAAATGAAATTAAAGAAATGGCGAACCGTGCATTAATTCGCCCAAAACTTGAAACAGCAGAGCTGGATGATTCTGAAGTCTAAGTTAGTTGCTTCTAGTCGTTACTGGGCTTCACCTAGTTGACGCTAGGGGTTTTCTAGGCTGCTTCCAGGTTGTTGCAAGGCGTTCGCTTGGCTAGGCTCTTTCTAGGATGCTTCTCAGCGCAGAGAGGTTCAAGTTAAAGCACAGACAGTCACAGACACGACACGGATGTTCAAACTCCAGAGACAGAAACTCGAGCTGAAACCGAGCGT
Source organism: Rhipicephalus sanguineus (assembly GCF_013339695.2). Taxonomy (NCBI): domain Eukaryota; kingdom Metazoa; phylum Arthropoda; class Arachnida; order Ixodida; family Ixodidae; genus Rhipicephalus; species Rhipicephalus sanguineus. Next base: position 46,952,446 of record NC_051176.1, read on the forward strand.
TCGCATCTGCCATAGATCTACGGGCGCGACGTCGTTCGCGTAGGGCTGGCATCGCTTCGGGGTCTTCTCGCAGCCGCCGGTGCCGTTCCCGTTCCCTAGTATTCGCTCGTTGTTCATCCCGCTGAAGCACTCCGTACAGGTGTTTTAGCGAAGCTGAAAGGTGCGGCCACGGTGTTTATCACTAGGTTAATCCCGACGGTTTGTTAAAACTTTTCTCAAGTACTGGTTACGTCTGTCTAGAAATCTTGATTGGTGTTTGCCGCCCGTCTGTTGCCTTCTTCATTTTTAGCGGACCAGCGCCGAGTAGTGGGATTTACCCAATATGTGTGGCACATGCCAGTTCGTGTTGATAATTTTTGTACACACCAAAGTTTTTACGGCCGGCTTAAACAGTTTCGCTGTTAAAATTCGAGCGAAATTCATGGTAATTCTGCGCATCGAAATAAATCTCCATCAATCATGCCTGATACTTCGTGTATCTTATATATAAAATTCTGCGAACTATGTATATGTTCAAGCAGGCAGAATAGAAACGTTGAAAGGTAATGAAGCATAACTTAACAGACGTAACAGACGGTAGAAATATCGATCAGACATTACGAACACCACTCATAGCAACACGAAAAAATACGTATATGTACTGCCTTCGAAACCTAAGCTCAAAGAGTGGCGTTCCCGGTGTCTGGAGTGTCCCCTTATTTAATATATCAATAATGTATTAGTTTTTATTACAGAGAACAAAGAAACGTTACGTACTATACACTGAATGGTACCGGCCAATCGAAATGCTCAAATTATAAATAAGTGCGACTGAATTGATAATGTGTAGCTCTATGTTTCTCAGTAGGTAGGGCATTGCATAGTTACTGTCCGAGTACATAAAATGTACCACAAGTTTATGTGCAGACTTTGTTATTATGTATGTTTCAAGATAAGTTCTTCGTAACAGCACTTCCCATGTATTTATAGCAGGCGATTACTTGCAATGTTGACGATCACAGTGTATGCGGGCTGGTTGCAGTGGGTGTTTTCTAGTGTGAAGTTCAGTACTTTTCTCCGGTACAAAACAGTTGCTAAAATGATGCATATTACTTTTCAATTCATGTTAGTGATTTCGTAAAGTCCTATCTCTGAAATGACTACAACAGTTATCGAATACTTTATAGTTAATCATGGCACTTTGCGCGCCAATCACAAGACGCAATAGAAGAAATGGAAACTGACAGTAGTCAGAAGAGATTGTGTTGGGGCTAGTTGCAACATCTTGGATAAAATAGGCAGCGCTTCTAAGTTCGCAACAACGGCAGACAAAGGCAACACTGTCGTCTGTGCCGTCCTTGTCTTCCGTCGTTGTGAGTTTTCCAGTACTGCATATTTCATCTATGAAAATACATCGCCACTTGTCCACGCCCTGGCATTGCTTGCTTCTGTGTCAGAATCGCAAAATGATGAATGCGAGACACCTACCTGAGATTTAGGTTGTCTATCCCTCAATGCCTTTTAAAAGAGTCTCAGGTGCATGGTTGATATATAATAGGAAATGGAAAACCAAGCGCGTTGCCTTTTAGCAGCGGAGCTGTCTAAGCTTGGCACAAGCTCCGTGATCGTGCACACAAAAAGTTGGAGCACGCTTGAGCTCCGCCTTCAACAGTACAACGTGATAGCCTCATCACACCCGCCCCGCCACGCTGGTCTAGCGGTTATGGCTCTCGACTGCTGACCCGAAGGTCGCGGGATTGAATCCCGGCCGCGGAGGCTGCATTTTCGATGGCGGCGAAAATGTTTGAGGCCCGTGTACTTATATTTAGGTGTACGTTAAAGAACCCCAGGTAGTCGAAATTTCCGGAGCCCTCCACTTCAGCGTCTCTTATGATCATATCATAGTTTTGGGACGTTAAACCCCTCGATATTATTATTATATTAGCCTCATCACACCGCATTCGCATCCCCTTCTCAATCGCTAGGCAGGCTTCCTTTCTCGGTGAACACCGTGCCGCAAGGAAACGAACGTCTGTGCGCATAACATTGGCCGTTTCAGACTATCCCAGACTGTCTACTGCAATTACAGTTGCGAAGGTCCCATTACGCAATGATTCTTCCTTTTGCGAATTGGCGAAGTACCCACTATGCATCCGTAAGACAACACGCGCACCCGCGCGGCTGCACACTTTGTTGATGCTGTTGCTGATAATGATGATTAATTATGCATGGCCGCTTTGTAATCTGTGAGCCTATGCAAACCAACCACTCGTTGCGCAATGCACATGTTTTGACGTCTGGTGCAATTCTACGCTTCTGCGACGCAATATTACGTGCGTTAAGAAGTATCCTCGCACTGCATGATATTCATATATGTTTTTTTTTTTCGAAAGAGTTTCATGGAGTGGCATGACTCTATGGAATAACACCTGCTCTCCCCACGGAAGACGAGGGCTCGATCGCCACTCGATCCGAAGATATTTAGATGCGAAGCATCTTATGGCGGAGTTCAAACCGGTGGTGTGCGGCGTGACCACCCTTACTTCGCATGCGCAAACCCTCTCCACATACCTCCTCCACACTCCCCCTCTCCACATCCCCTCCCCCTCTCCACTCCCACTCTCCACATCCCATGCCCCTCCCCCTCTCCCCTTCCCTTCTCCACTACCCCTCTGAAACGCGGGCTCGACATGCCGAAACGCTGCTTCGCATCGCCTCATGGTCCCCTTTAGCGGGAGATGGTGTGATTTTATTATTTATTGTACCTTCTTCTTACTGTACGGCAGGCACCCATCGCACACAATCGACACGGTCCTTCCATACAAGTCGTATCCATCTGACTGTGCGCCTATTTCTGCCACAGCCAGGCTTGCTGAAGAGTGTCGCGATCTTGGCAAGACCTTCACAACGCATGAAAAATTGCGGCAGAAGAGCATTTGCGGTGGCACTACCACTTCTGAGCCCACGTTCCTCCCTGGAGCGCTTGTATGGGTCTCGGTCCCTACCACTGCAACTGGCCTCCCTTCAAAACTACCGCCGAAATACGAAGGCCCCTACCGGGTCGTCGAGCGCACGTCGCCGGTCAACTACCTGATCGAACCCATTGAACAATCTTCGGACATGCGCCGTCGAGGGCGCGACATTGTCACCGTGGAGCGCCTGAAACCCTACTATGACCTGCTCATAGTGACAAGCTGTTAGCTCGCCGGGCGGCTCCCTTTTCGTACCCGGGGTAATTGTAGCGAAGCCTTGGAACTTAGTAATGGGTTGCGCTCTCGAGCGCCTTCTAGTCGGTCGTCCTCTTCGGCTCCTCCTGAAATAACGCCGCTCGAGCTGAGAGTCTGTGCTTTGACCTGACTGTTGCCATTGCGTGTTGTCGCTGAGTAGCGTCAACTAAACGCCTTAACAATTTATTTGCATCTATTTAGAATTTTCGCTCACGACAACGCTGATTTTTCACTCACAACCAACGACGCTGACGCCGACACCGACACTGGAATTTATGTGAAACGAGCTCGCTAATTCATTCATTCACAAAACTTTATTGAGCGTCCTGAAGCCCGGTCTCTTCAGACCGAGCTCGCTAATGCTATCACGTTAAAACAGGGCTTGTATGCGCCACATGCGAGTATGTGCCAAGCAGCTCCTAACACAGCACAACCATGTGTAGTAAGTTCGAATAAAAAAAAAGAGCCTATTAGAAGATTTGGGAAGAGAAGTGAGGGTGAGAAGTGGTTTAAGGATAAGGAGGAAAGAAAGGAGGAGGGGAGAGGTTAAGGCATTTCACAGCCTTTTATATCATAATTTAGCAAGGGGCGGGGAAAGGGCAGTCAGGGTGAGGAGGGGTAGGAGGGTGGGAGTGGATAAAGCATATCATTGCCTTATGTGGTATAGTATAGCAACGGGATGGAAAAGGCAAGTGAGGGCGAGGAAAAGTGATGTGCGGGTGTGGAGGAGGGGAACGGAGGTAAAGCATAGCATAGCCATAGCCAATTTTTTTTTTCTCTTGTTGATTGACAGTGATATCCGTCTAGCCGACTGATTGCCTCTAATAACTACTCGCTTTTTACGATTATTGAGGCCGTCATTTATCCTTCGAATGAAAAGAACAATGAAGCGTTGCATTTTTAAACATTTTCAAATATAAGTTACTGAGCTTTTATAAACAATTGTTACTCTCACTAGTATTCTACTGTTCTAACTACTATTGAGACGTCTCTTCTAAGGACTGCAATTCATGCGCTACTGAAATATTTGTTGAGTGTAGTCATCGAACTATAAGAGCATTAATTGATTATGTTGAGACTATTGCCTCACAATAATTTTTATTCCACTAGATTTAATTTATGACGGACATGAAAGAGCTTTCTACTTTAAAAAAAATTCAAAACATAATTGTTTTGGTGAGCCGCCATCAAACGAGAAAAGTGCTGTATTTGCCGCAAGTGACAGCTTATGTGAAAGAGAGCGTAATTGAGGCCCGCAGCCAGGAATTTCTTTCGGGGAGCCGACTTGCCGAAAGCCTTGACTATTTGAGAAAAACGCCTATTTTCATTATTTATTTTACGGTAAAACACCATGTATCATAAAAATTTCGGGGGGGGGGGGGCGCCCACCTCCCTGGCTACCGGCCTGGCGTAATTACAAATCTAACTGTGCTCTCTAAGCTTATTAGAAGACTTCACAAGATTGCGCGGATGAGACACATACAGAAGGAAGACATGATGAAACACACGATATGCAAACTTAAAACAGCGTTTTTAGAAAGTTGCCTTACCTTTTGTGAACAAGCTACCAACAACACAACAGGCGTGTCGCGAGAATTATCTTTACACGTGTGTATTAGCTCTCAGAAACGCTCTTTTACTGAGAAGGCAAGGCGCTGCCCGCTTAGGCACATATCTTTGATTTTAGACATGTTTTGTGCTCCTGTTATAAAGTGCGTGATTTCATTTTTGCGTCTAGTTATTATCGTGCGCTGGTCAAGCATGGGCCTGCAAACACAATTTCTGCAGTCGATCGGGAACCAGGCACCTGTTTCATTCTTACCATTTTTAGTGTGGTCGCGAAGCTTCTTTTTAATACATCGGGCTCACTGCCTTAAGTAATAAGCGATGGCATGATGAGGCTATGCGGTAAACTACGCTCTATTTGCACGATACGAGGGTGCTCTGAAAAGTTCTGGGCCTCAATAAGAATCACGCGAGCTAGAACTTGCAGCACTCATGTGCATGTTCGTACAAGTCTCTGCAAGTCTCAGATGAAACGCCATCTAGTGCCGATTAGCAGTTTGGCTTTGACAATCGATCACAGTGGGTGTAGTGTGAAGCACCGTAAGACAAAGAGTAGCTTGAGTACCGTGCGATGATAAAGTTCTTTGTAAAAGGAGGTTTATCTCCGAATTAAATTCACCAAAGGTCTGTTAAACTCTACAAGCAAGATTCACCTTCATACTCCACAGTCAAGAAATGAGCTGCTGAGTTTAAGCGGGGGAGAGAGAGCATTGAAGATGACCCGCTCGAAGGGCGCCCAAAAAGTGCAACAACTACTGAATCGATTGACCGTGTGCACGATATGGTTTTGGAAGACAGGAGAGTGAAGTTGCGCGAAGTTGCCGGGGCTGTTGGCATCTCAGTGGAACGTGTAGGTCACATTTTGCATAACGAACTACACATGAACAAGCTCTGCGCAAGATGTGTGCCGCGCATCATTACTCCTTAACAAAAACTCAACCGCATGACGATGTCACAGCATGGTTTGGAGCTGTGTAACAAAAATTCAGTGGACTTTTTGCGCAGATTTATAACAATGGATGAAATTTGGATTCACCATTACACACCGGAATCGAAACAACAATCAAAGCAGTGGACTGAAGCTGGGTCCTCTGCACCAAAGAAAGCCAAGTCAGTTCCCTCCGCAGGAAAGGTGATGGCCTCTTTTTTTGGGGGGGACGCTGAAGGCATTCTGCTTGTGGATTATCTTGAAAAGGGTCAAACCATAACTGCGGAGTATTATTCTGACCCTTTAACTCAATTGAATCAGAAACTTCGTGAGAAAAGACCAGGTTTGCAGAAGAAGAATATCATCTCTCATCAAGACAATGCACCGTTGCACAAGTGGCATCTTGCAATGGCTAAATTGCACGATTTTAAGTACGAATTGTTGGAGCACCCACCCGATTCTCCTGACTTGGCCCTGTCGGACTACCACCTGTTCCCAAAACTCAAAATCTTTCTTGGTGGGCAACGTTTTTCATCAAATGAAGAAGCGATTGCTGCTGTGGATGAGTACTTTTCAGAACTTCCACAAAGTCATTTTAAGGACGGAATACTGGCTTTGGCACATCGATGGACCAAGTGCATAGAGTTGAGAGGAGACTATGTTGAAAAATAAAAATAATTTTGAAGGTCCAAAACGCTTTTTCTACATCAGGCCGGGAACTTTTCAGAACCCTCGTATTTACTCGGTGCAATGATGCTTACTGCATACCTTCTTTTCTCTGCTTTTTGTAGCAGTCATTCTGCATTGTTATGCCCCTTTGTCGGAGCAGAGAATATCAAGTTAACAAGCACGTTGGGCAATCTTCGATAACGTGTGTGACACCCTGCAAATGTAGGGAATCAACGTAGTCGTTCGTTCATCTTTACGTTTTGGACCGCAGCATAACTGGTAGGCCTTATGGCCTTGAGGAGTTTTCTCGGCCACATAAACTAACATCTGTCTCAGGTATCCATCCTCTGAGAGACAAGTACATGGTTGGTTCAAACTGGTTTCAATCAAACGAATAATGTATATTTTCAAGGAATTCTTGATGAAGAGAGTTAATATTCTATTTTGGAATGTGGACAATTAAATGGAAGGATGGAATATTCGAAACTTCCAATATTCGATTCAAATAGTTCGGTATTCCATTCGATTCGCAAGGTACTTTTACTATTTTAGATATTCGAGCACCGCAAAGCTTCATAAGAAGTATTGAAATGAGCCCGAAGATTTACATACCTGCACTAAATTTTGCAAAATTTGATGCACAAATACAAATATTAGTTTCAGTTGCCACATTCCCGTCTCCCAAGTGCACTTTTGCAAATGTTGTGCCAGTACTCAAGTGTAGTAGCTATATCACAGTACTGTGTGTGAGGTTGAGCACGTTACTGCAATAGAGTGCCGAAATTATATGGAATTAAACCACCGAAACAAACGGGAAGCCATTGCAAATTAAAAATAAATGTCCAAAAATAAGGAAACCCAGGAATATAGTGGGTTATCCCAAGATTAAGCACCTGCAGTGAACATGGTGCCGATCAGTTGTAATTCCTCTTGCCAACTAAGAAAGCATCCTTAAAGGATTAAACTATGACGACAAGATTGACACGTCAACACTACTGTGTCTAGTGCGCAACTGTTTTCGTTGTCTGGAGGAATGGTGGCATGTAGAGCGGTGTCACTGCTTCCCGAACATACCAAGCAGCTATCCATTCTTCATAACAACATTAATAACAGCATATGTTGTAGTGTCAAGCTATAGTAAGCAAACGCACAAATTTCCTGTATAATAGTTTGTTGTGCAACAACGTTACTTTTCATTTTTTTGCACCAATCAGTATTTAACGTTTCAGAAGAACCACGTTTGCTGGCAGTATTCTCCTATATCTTCAAAATAACTGTTAAATGTTTCCTCGAAGCACTCTAAGGTTCTAAAAAACGGTACAGCCATGTCTTGCCTTCGGTCTGCCCTCACTAAGTCGTGTGAGCACTAAATGAATGATAGCTTTAACGCACAGGTTACGCATCTTTTAGAGGTTGGTTATCCTCGTGATGTAGTGGCCACTGTCGCTGAACGTTTAAAGAAGTCCATTATGTTAAGTCCGATCATGGTTGCAAAAAGCGATAGGAAGAAACGTACTTGTCGTAGGTATACCGAGCATTCATTGAGTGTATCACAGGCAAAATAAAGTAGGAAGTAGATACGGCGTTAATGTTGTTTTCACGGCTGCCAATAAGCTAGGTAGGATATGTGCCGCTGTGCAGAGGAAAAATGAGTGAGTAAAAGGCAAGAAGCGGACCGTTATTTTATTCGTAAAATCCACCAACAAATTCACGGATTGCGTACAAGTGTGGCGTATAAGGTACCTTTCAGCTGCGGCCACTTCTACGTTGGACAGACGGGCCGCTGCATTAACCAGATAATATTGGAACATAAGAGATTGCTAACCGGAGGCTCACCTTATAATGTTTGTTTGCATTGTCGAGAGTGTAAGTGCACGCCAAAAGTCGATAAATGCGCAGTTTTGTACCGGCATAGGAATGAAGAAACGCGCCTGATGATTGAGGCATGGCATATTGAGAATATTGGTAGCGCGTGCGTGAGCCGACCATCGATTAACTTGCATAAAGATGCAATCAAATGACTTAACATTTATCTTTCTCGTGGGCCCCCACGCGTGCCGGATGGATAGGTTTGCCTCTTGCACGGGTATTCGCAGACAAATTTTCGTGCCTTCTTTATTTTCCGTTGTTGTGCGTCTCTTCAGTTGTTAGTGGGCGTTTGTTGTGTCGCGACTTCTTTCTTGTGTCCGGGTTTGTACGTCCTGTCTCTTTAGAATCAGTAGTTCTGTTATTCGTATTCGTACAATATTCGACTCGATCGGCACTTGATTCTCATCCTTCGAATATACTTCAAAGTGGAAAATTTGATGTTCGCACACCACACAAAGGTGACATGATACACGTATTTATATACGTAATGCACCTGTTTATCCAATAAATAGTCAGCACCATGAGAAGACGGAAACGTCCTCCACTCCTTATTTTCCTCATGTTTGTGCTACTTTGTACCATCACAATGCACCAACTAGCCATCAGCAAAGCAGCTTGCTGAAAACAGCGTGGTCGTACAAGCAGCGGAAAGTAAGCTCCATTCGCCTCTTGCGGCACCAAAACACGACGCAGTGTTGTCCAAATGGATTCTTGAACTTTAAAGACGTGTGAACGGGTGCATTTCACACACTGAAGTCCAACAGCTGAAGCTTGCCATGCTTGTTAGCGGCAGGCATACGCACCTAGGCAGGCTATAACAGATAGTTATCCAGGTGTGAAGGTTTCTGTTTGGTTAGCCTCTGTTGTAAACTACCTTACCTGGCGTATAGTCCCATAGACAAACCTTACGGCGCAGGGGACAAGGGCTACTACACGGAGGACGGCAGCATCTTCTTGTGCGGTCGGTTCAAGGAACTCATAAAGTGCATGGACCAGCAGGTATATCCAGCCGAGCTAGAAGAGCTGCTGGCTTCAGACCCCGAGGTGCGACACGTGATCGTGGCCGGGGTTCCGCACTCACAGTATGTTGAGGCTGCCCGGGCATTCGTTGTGCACCAGCGCCGCCTTACGGATCCCCTCGAACAGCAGAAGGAAGCGGAGAGGCTGAAGAAACTCGTCGCCGGTGAGAGTGCAGTGACATTTGATGCGCAGGATTACTGGGAGGCTCGGTGTGAAAATTCATTCCATCTGTCCAGTGATCGAGTGTAAACCACTTGGACGAATATTGAGAATTACACTGACTTTCATATTTGATTTAGCAGACTTTTATGACAAAATGCATTTCTGCTCATCTTTCTTTAGAGCTGAAGTGTATACAATACACTTCTGTTCTTGTGTACATTTGCAAAATGGTATTTCTTTATGTGGCTTTATGGCCTGTGATAGTGCATACAATGAATGATGATGTTTTATGTAGCCAAAGTAATGTTGCAGCACCGCCAAGTGAGTACAGGACGCAGTCATGACGATAGTAGCCGCTTTTAATCCTGACCTGTGGGCAGTCCTCTGTGTTCTTCGATAGGATTTATGCAAAAAGAAACAAAAAGAAGTGATGGCGTAAAGCGCGGGCGTGAACGTTTTGTGACGGCGATGAAAACGTAACTAGGATAAATTACTAGATTTTTGTGCCTCGAAACGACGACAAAACTACAGCAATAGTTTTGCTACTTGGCTGTAATGACATATGGTGAGGCAATATACTTATAAATTATTTACTACTTGCAGAAAAGTAGGAAAATCCCCATAGAAAAGGGAGTCCAAGAGGAAGATACAATCTCTCCATTGTTATTCACTGCAATTTTAGAGTCAATATTTAAGCGAGTAGATTCGAAAGCGCAAGGAAAAAGGTTAACGAAGAATATTCAGCAACTTACCTTTTGCAGACGCTACCGTTATCTTCAGCAATGCTGGTAATAAAGTGCAAAGAATGATTGAAGACCTAGGAGTGTTAAAGTAGGGTTGAAGATGAATATGCAAGAACCAAACATAATGCTAGATAGGAAAGCGAAGAAACGAGAGCTCGCAATAAATAACCGGACGCTAGAGTCTGTAGAAGAGCATGCATATCAAGGTTCAATACAATGAATAGAGCCTACTGATGCGGAATAAATTCACCGAATAATTAGGATAGGCTGGTGCGCATACGCTAGACATTCTCAGCACATTCCTGGAAGCTTACCAGTATCACTAAAGCGGAAAACCACTGCATTTTGCCAGTCGTAAATTATGAGTAATGAACTTGCAGAATAACGAACGAACTAGGGAAGAATTTTGGAACCATGCAACGTATGATTCAGGCGCAACGCTGAAAGAGAGCATGCGTAACACAAGGCCTAACGCCTCCTTTACTTCTGGCGTTAAAGAGGCGCGAGCAGTGGCATCAAGACACAGGAAGATAGCAGAGCGCATCAGAGAACCAACAGGAGAAGCCGATATCCTTGCCGAAATTGCGAGAAAAGAATGGAGCTGTCCAGGTCACGTGATGCGAAAAACAGATAACCGGTGGTGAGCTAGAGCGACGGAATTCGTACCAAGTGATGGGAAGCGCAGTCAAGCATGACAAAAGATTTGGTGGCGCGACGACATTAAGAACTTTTCAGGCATAAAATGGAATCACTTCATGCAGCGCCGGGTGGTTCGGCGATCACTTGGAAAGCCATTTGTCCGGCAGAGGACATGAGATAGGCTGACGAGAATGACGGCGATCACAATACCGACAATATTTATGCTCTAACGACTCAGTCCAGAAACAGTAATAGTAAATTTATGAAGATGTTGTCGCTACTGCCGATGATGATAATGATGACGATGAAATACCTTTGTCGTGAGAATATGGGCTCCGATTCAATAAATATGCACCCATTAGCACGGTTATTTCCTCTGCTGCTATATCACAGTCCTTTTTTTACTAGTATGTGCACGTCTCGTAACTATACCAGCAGCTTACATTCACGCGTAGTATAATTGCATCTTTTCAGATCGACTGGCGCATCACAAGCAGCTGCATG